>NC_085859.1:54365630-54395630 GCF_034702125.1 Engraulis encrasicolus | reverse complement strand
TACGGCGGCATCTGGGCTATCATCTGTGAGCTCCATCCTGCTTTGATATTTCAAAAAGTCATGGGGGGTTCAGGATGGCAGTTGGGGGGAAGAGGAGGGAGAAGGGAGGTGAGTTGGAAGTAAAGGGGAGAATTGTCTTGATGGAGGAGATGGAGATGTATACTGCCGTGCAAAACAAGAACGCAGTAACTCAAAATGGTTGAAAAAAGAATTATATGGGAAATGGGCTTTAAACTACCTAATTTGTGTTGTGTCCAAAAATGGTGGTCCAACACCGTCCCGTTTTAGAGAAAAATCATTTTGAAGTTACTGCTCACTGATTCTTGAGAAAGTGGCTAAAACAGGTTGCAATCTTGAAAGAAAAAAACGAAGTGAATTACAAGATAATATGGTATATCCTCGTAGACAAAGGTCTTGGCTTTTCAGAAATGCACAAGGCCAATCTCCCCATTTTCAATTTTTTTCAGAAATCAGGTTTTTCTCCGATCATACCTTGTTTTTTGTCAACACCGTCAGACACAATTAAAAGCAATAAAAAGTGTATTGATTTGGTTGCATATGTATCTGGTAGCAGTGTTAATTTCGTCAACCATGACTATGACTAAAATATTTCGTCAATGCCCTTTTTTGATTTTCGTCATTTTGACTAAGACTAAGACTAAATTGGAAAGGCAATGACTAAAATATGACTAAGACTAAAATTGATTTTCGTCATTGTGACTAAGACTAAGACTAAATTTTAAAAAGCTGACGAAATTAACACTGTATTAAATAAAATAGAGAAAAAGAGAACCAGTGTGTGAAGAAGTTTTATTCTGTACAGTGTGATATATGTTAAAAAGAGAAGCAGTGTGCGGAGAAGGTTTATTCTGTAGAGTCAATGATATATGTTAAAAGTGTATGGAGAAGTTCTGTTATGTACAGTGTTGACTAAAATGACAAAAACAACTAAAAATTGACCAAGACTAAAATTGATTTTCGTCATTTAGACTAAGACTAAATTGGGAAAGCAATGACTAAAATATGACTAAGACTAAAATTGATTTTCGTCATTGTGACATAGACTACGACTAAATTTTAAAAAGCTGACAAAATTAACACTGATCTGGAGTTTTTAAGTGATTGTGTGTGTTTTTTGGTTCACACATACGCCTTTAAATGTTGAAAATTCACTTTCATTCTATTTTAATACTGCTTCATGTGTTCTAATTTAAAAATATGTGCTGTCAGACAATGCTTACTTAATGCCTAAATAGATCAAACAATTTTTTGTAATTTCACAAATATTCGTGTAGGCTTAAATATGCTATTACTTTGATAATTCAACAACTCCAAAGGAAAATTTTGTAAGCGCATTCATTTAAAATGTCCAAAACTCCTTCTTACGGTGGTGACTTAAGAACTGACGGTAGTGACAGTAATCTGAAGGTGGTGAAAGTGACCCAATTATTACCTACATTTAGCAAAATAAATAGCCCTCTCAAGTCAATGACATTTAGCATAAACACTTTCTTTTTGTGTGTGCACAGTATGTTTGTGCATGTGTTTTTTCGTCATTTGTTACATACTCTAGGAAGTAGGCCTAGATTATTGAAAATGTGGCATAAACAGGTTTTAAGTTGTTCAAATCCAAAATATAGAGGCTTATTATCATAGATGAACGTCTTGGCTGTGCAGTGAATGTATTGGCCAAGCTCCCCATGTTTTACATTTTTCATAAAATGGGCTCTTTCTTGGTTTTGTCACCAGCGTCAGACAGAATTAAAAGTAAAAAAATATGTTTACTGTATTTAAGTGAATTACTTTTACAATTCAACATAATTGTAGATACTTATTGGAAGCATATTCTTCAAACGTCAAAAACATGTAAAACACATGCTTTTTTGTGAACTACATCAGATATCACCACCGTCAGGTTTTGTGACAAAAAACCCTACAAATGCACCTCAGTGGAGGCTGGAGTATAAGTTTGGGTCACAATTATTACTAACATGTCTGGTAATGTTTCATTAACCAGCACAATTTAGTAAAATATGGAACAAGATGATGAGCGGAACAAAATCTGACGGTGGTGACATCTGATGGTGTGAGACAAAAAAACACTCTTTTACATATTGTGCATTTTTTGCTCACATTAGCCACTTCGTTTTCGCTCTGTTTCTTAGGGGCTTCATGCCGCTTCTGAAAAAGTATATATAATCAACATTAATGTAACATAATACTATTAAAAACCCAGACGGTGTTGACAGTTTATGGTCGGGACAGTACCAGTGTCCAAACAAATTATCAAATTGAGGAGAAATTAGTAAACTTACAGGAGCTTCAGTGATGGTGAAGTATTCAGTAGAGCTAAAGGTTCGAAAAGGGGTCCTAAGTAATGACAATGACCTTGCGCATACCTGATTTTATTGTCTTTAAAAAAAAATCTGACGGTGGTGACTAATATGCTGGACACACTTCGAAAAAATGGATTGCATCAGTTTCCATGGAAGCACGGGCAGCTCTTGATAGATCCAGGGTCAGATTGTTCTTTCCATATGACAGGCATATCTTTTTACATTCCTCTGCTCCTTGCTCATAACGTTCTATTCTGTCTACACTGTTCATTTTATTCATTCCATGCTTCAACCTTGTAAAATGTATTTCTGTTCTTATCTATACTGCCCTTCAATTTCAGAACGCAGTAACTCAGCTTACTGGTAAACTGAGAAAAGGGGCTTTAAAGTTTCCATTCTGGCGGGGCAACTGTGTTGGAGATAAAGTGGTGATGACGTTTCCATAATACTTTTATCCAACATTCTCATGGCTTTTCACCTGAAAAATGAAGTTCTGTTGTGGTTTTACTGTCTACTCCCAAACCAATGCTTTAATGTTAAGTGCAGTAACTACACGTGACTTGCTGCGTTTTTGGCTTCTAAGACGTGACCTCTTAAAACAAAAAAGCGCAGTAACATCTGTTTTTGTAGTTTTTCTCTGAAATGGAATAAAGTTGGACCACATTTTTTGACACAAGACAAAATAGGTATTTTAAAGCCCATTTCCACTCTGAACTCAATTGCCGCTCTAAACTGATGACATAACTTTCTTTCTTTTCACTTCACAACAGCAAATGTGACTACTTAGCCCAACTTATCCACTTGGCATAACTGTTGTCAACTGCAGCTCTGTTGTCATGAAATGAGATTGATGACATCAGCAAAGTACAGCAATGTTTCAGACATACTGTATGGCTCAATTGTCCACAAAAGGCTTCATTATTTAAAGTTTATTTCTGTTAAACTGTGTTCCACTAAATTCAGTGAAAACCTTGCAGACAATCATTGATATTGGAGATGTTTGCAGTACAAGCCAAAGGGGGAGACCAAGCTGTCAGTAAGGGCCAAAGGAGAAATGGGTCTCAGAATTGGTCGTCATTACATTTTATGTATTTCGTGGCGGGTGGAGAAAACTTTCAAATGACTTTGTCCTCGACATAGCCAAAGCTATCAGCAGTCTTGATCATATGCTGTATATGGGTAATATCTACTGTATGAGTGTAGTTAGAAGGCAGTTGTTTCCACTCAGAATGCAGGAAAATAGAACTTTTTGTCATCATGCATTTGAAGCAGCACATGATGATAAAGCATATTGTCCTGATTTGAACAAAGCCTTTGTATGGGTGTGTAACAGGTCAACCCTGAGTGACCATTATATTGGCCCATGTACTTTTTGCTACTGTGGTGGGTTGTGGGTCTGGATAGACTGATCAGAGGTCGGAGCACAGAGAGCTACAGTTGCCAATCTCACCATCATTAGACACAGGTCAGCTGCTCTGGGCCACATCTAACTGGACCTTAATTCTTAACTTAACTGGACCTCTAACTGGACTCTTTTTTATGACTCTCATTACGGGTGGCAAATCTGGGGGATTCTGGCAAAGCCTGGCTATTTTCCTATGACAAAATCAAATTTTCATTCCTGTTCTGCAAAATGTGTGACATGGTTTTTTTCTCATTCTGACTTAAAGGTAAACTGTGTGAGATTTTTAGTTGTTTATTTCCAGAATTCATGCTACCTATTCACTAATGTTACCTTTTTCATGAATACTTACCACCACCATGAAATTCTAAGTATTGGGAAAATTGCACTTTCCATGCATGAAAAGGGGGATCTTCTCCATGGTCCGCCATTTTGAATTTCAAAAAATTTACGTTTTTAGCTGCAAAAATGACTGTACTTGGGCCAAACTAGAAAATGTGAGTTTATTACTTAGTAAACGGTCATGTAAAGATCAAATTTGGCAATAGGCAGCCCAGTTTCAATGAGCAGCATAGCTGCAGTACCTTTTTTGACCATTTCCTGCACAGTGTACCTTTAACTTCATTTTGCAAAGTTTAAACGTTGAATCTGATTCTCCAATTTTATGGAACAGGCATAATCCAAGGCATTCCCATTACCACACACATGCAACTTCTCTCATTTCACTCTGAACATCAACTTGGACGGCTGTTAATTAACCTTTCACTGATCTTGTGCAAAATTTGAAAGATGCCATATTGTTATCAATTTTTGCTTCATATCAGAAGCAGCAATGTGCTACGATACTCTGTGAGGTTTTGTTTGTCTGTTTATCTACAGTTGTTTTAGTATTTCTTTTTTTGTCCTGTAACATTTCAAATCATAATGCCACCGCTGGATGTATGCAAATAAGGCTGATGGAGCAAATGACATTTAGAGAATCAGAAGGCTAATTTGTGTGTTGTTTCCAAATTCCCTCAGGCTTGTAATGTCAGTTATTAATAGAAGGGCTTTTTGAAACAAAGCTCAAAACCATAGGACGTTAAAAAGTTGTTTGTTGTTGATGTGGGAAGGATCTTTGTTGTATAATTTAAAAAACTATATATTTATATTTTTGTTTATCTGACTTGTTGACTTGTGCTTAAGCAGCTTTCTGCTCCAAATGTGCTCAATGTCAGAATTTGAGTAAGTAGCCCAAAACATCAATGGACTTGCACATCCATGGGCCTGTTCTTCCCCATTTCCCTGGGTCCCTCTGCATAGAATTACTCCAATCAGACTAAATTAGTTTACATGCAGTTGCAATATATATTTAATATGTTTTGTCTGTTTGGCTTGACCTGCTAATTGTGATAAAGTAGCTTTCTGTTGTAACTATTTTCAATTCTGACTTAATTGTCCCGAACATATGGACATCTATGGACTTGTTCTGCTCTGTTTGCCTGGGTCCCTCTGCATAGCAATGATTCAATCAGAGCAAATTAATTTACATGCAGTAGCAATGGGCCATTATTGGGTCAGGAAAAGGTCCACGTATAAACACACCAAGAAAATGTAGATTAGGGCCAGACACAGCCAAAAGTATCAGCAAAGATTCACAGCAAAAAGTCAGCAGCTCAGCACGTATGCTTTATTAGCTTGCTTTGGGTGGATGCCATTGTCTGTGTGGACTAAAAAGGTATTAACCTTTAAGGCCATTAGACAATTGATGCAGCATATGCAGCCTTCTTGTGCTCTGTGGTGTGATATCATTGGTCTACAATGTACACAACTGGTCAAATGAGAGGCACGACATAAGAGATAATTTGTGGAGTAATCGAGCACACCCACACACACACACACACACACACACACAAACACAAACACAAACACGTCAGTAATCTATCGTAGTGAGTTCAGGTGTTATTGGGGTGGGGGGGGTAATATATTTATAGTATAACGCCTTGAAATGTCACGCTAGGCAGTGTGCCTTCTGCTAATGCTCAATGACAGTGTTGAGATCTGAATCCCTATACCACATTATATATAGTGAAAGCCGAAAAGTGAAAGCCCATTGGGAAACTCCAACTCCCATTGTCATTGTGACACAGCACTCCACAGCACACAAGTGAACACTGCACACTGCACACAACGAAATTGCATTTATGCCTCACCCGTGCAAGGGGGCAGCCCTCAGTGGCGCCCCATGGGGAGCAGTGCGGTGGGACGGTACCATGCTCAGGGTACCTCAGTCATGGAGGAGGATGGGGGAGAGCACTGGTTGATTACTCCCCCCACCAACCTGGCGGGTCGGGAGTCGAACCGGCAACCTCGGGATGCAAGTCTGACGCCCTAACCGCTCACCCATGATAGTATTACCATGCTTCGACCTATTAGGTATTTTGAAGAGGTAGGCTACCATCATCACAGTAAAAAAAAAAAATTACGTACTGTATGCTGAAATTGTAAAAAAAAAATATATATATATATCGTATTCATCAATAATAATGAACATCACTGAGCATTCAAAACAAACCTCCTAGACTCCTTTCCACTTTGAAATGGGTCATTCTTGTAGTGTTCAGAAGTAGATTACTAAATGGGTTTACTGGACCAATGCCCAGTTGACACAGGTCCCAATGGGTTGTTGCCCCCACCCACCCATGCATTTTAAGCCCCCATATTGTATGCCCTCACATTGGGCCCAAGGGCATTTTAAGCCCCCATATTGTATGCCCTCACATTGGGCCCAAGGGCACGTCATGCCTTTATCCATCCCTGGTGGTGTAATGTCCTTGTCCTTGTTACAGGTCACCAAACTACATTAAAAAACACAGAGACTGGCCCTGCCCATGGCCTAACGGTAGGCTACTGGGTTACCGGCGACCCAGATTCGATTCCGGCCTGGGTTATTTGCCGATCCTTCCCTGTCTGTCTCTCCCCACTCATTTTCTGTCTCTCCTCCACTGTCCTGTCAAAAATGAAGGCAAAAACGCCCTTAAAAAATATATTTAAAAAAGAACACAAAGACCATCCCACTAATGACTTACAAATGACTTTCAGGGAGTAACAATTTCCTGAGCAAAAGTTCTGTGGTAATTTTCTGTGAGATATTGTGTCTCCTTCCGCCCTTCCCTTGAGGGATTCTAGCATACTTCATTAAGCTTTAGCTTTAATTAAAGGGACACTGTGTGAGATTTTAGTTGTTTATTTCCACAATTCATGCTGCCCATTCACTTATGTTACCTTTTTCATGAGTATTTACCACCACCATCAAATTCTAAGTATTCATTATGACTGGAAAAATTGCACTTTTCATACATGAAAAGGGGGATCTTCTCCATGGTCCGACATTTTGAATTTCCAGAAATAACCATTTTAAGCTGCAAAAATGACTGTACTTGGGCCAAACTAGAAAATATTTGTTTATTACTTAGTAAACTTTCATGAAAATGTCAAATTTGGCAATAGGCGACACGTTTCAATGATCAGCATAGTTGCAGTACCTTTTTTGACCATTTCCTGCACAGTGTACCTTTAAGGAAACTTTCAGCAGACATCATTGAGTAGCCGTTGAAGCAGCAGCATCTGCCCTACTCTGCACAGCCAAAATTGGTAAACATTCGGATTATTTGCTGCATATGGTGCATGTCTACGCCAGATGTTTCTTTCTGTACCACTCTTAATTTCTGCTTTTGCCTCTGAAGAGAGAAAGACGCAATAAAAGACAGTGAAGTGTATTGGACAATGAATGAAGATGTCTTTAACCCCCTTCCCTTCTCTCTCTCTGTCTATCTCATTTTCTATTTCTCTTGCACTTTCTCACTCACACAAACACACACACACACAGGCACACACACAATTCTCTCTCCATCTCTCCCTCTCTCTCTCTCTCCTATTTGATCTGTTAAACATGCGCTCTCTCTCTCTCTCTCTCTCTCTCTCTCTCTCTCTCTCTCTCTCTCTCTCTCTCTCTCTCTCTCTCTCTCTCTCTCTCTCTCTCTCTCTCTCTCTCTCTCTCTCTCTCTCTCTCTCTCTCTCTCTCTCTGTATCTACTGTACACACAAAGACACTGGATGCACACACATGCACGTACACACACACACACACACACACACACACACACACACACACACACACACACACACACACACACACACACACACACACACACACACACACACACACACACACACACACACCAGTGCCAGTCTAACATTTGGGCTTGGCTGGGACATAACCATAGCGATGGGCTGAGAGAGGTTCAGGGTTTGTGTATGTGATGTATGGTCTTGTAATTAATGGTCATGATGATGATCCTCCTGGTATTTGTCCCACCTGCTTTGTTTTGCTACTTCTGACATCTGCTAAACACAATATGGCGCTGTCAACACACACACACCCAGACCTCACTCAGTGGCACCAATCTGCTGGCATGCAGGAGGGCTGGGAGAATTGAGACTGTGTGTGTGTGTGTGTGTGTGTGTGTGTGTGTGTGTGTGTGTGTGTGTGTGTGTGTGTGTGTGTGTGTGTGTGTGTGTGTGTGTGTGTGTGTGTGTCCAAAAGCATGTGGTGTTTGTGTGTGTGTGTGAGCACAGGACACATACACATCGGTGCACACATGTGGATCAGTGACGTTTCAGCAGTAGCACACGTCAGGCTGGTGCATTGACAGCCAGTGCCACTAATGTATGGATTTTTGGAGTTTGGTTATGGAATTGTTTTTTATTGACTATCTGAAAAGCGTATTCGTTGCAGAATATCAACCACAAATGGCTAATTAATGTATGGGCATTATATGCCGTGGTGCCACTTGATGTCTGAGCCCAAAAAAATTCTTTCAACCATGTGCACATACATACAAGATTCAAAGGGGGGGGGGAGTACCTTGTTGTCTTCAGCATGAATTCAGTAATCTAACTGCTTGGTGGAAGAAACTACTTTGGAGTCTGGTAGTGTGAGATTTCAGGCTTCTATACCGTTTCCCAGATGGTAATATAGAAAACAGTTCATATAGGCCTTGAGCCAGAAGCCAAAAATTGACCTCTCGCTATCGAACGGGTGGGCAAGTTCTAATCTGTTTTTTTGACCTCTTGGACATCTCAAGTTAACAGTTTGGCATGATAACCATTGCAAACAGGTAGCTTTTTGGTAGTTATCATGTGTTGAAATGGTGGACCAGTAAAATGGAAATGTGAAAAATCGGTATTGTGGTTCTTTGTTATTATGTAGTTTGTTGACCACACAGGGTGCTTAAATGACCTCAGGGATGCTTTCCCTTCTATCAGGACCCTACAGGAGTTGTTAGACCACACTAATAGGCTAATAGAATCACCTCAGCAATATGTGAATGACAAAATGTGATAAAATATGAAATCCGTTTTTGTTTTTATTAAGCTTATTATTATTACATTTCCCCCAACAGTAAAACAAAAACAAAAAACATAATGAACAAACACATACTAACATGTGATAACCATACTGTACATTAACATGGCATGATAACCATTGCAAACAGGTAGTTAGTGAATGATCATGCATTGAAATGGTGGACCAGTAAAACGGAAATGTGAAAACTGTATTGTTTTTTGTTATTATGCAGTTTGTTGACCACACAGGGTGCCTACATTTCCTCAGGGATGCTTTCCATTCAATCAAGACCCTAAAGAGGTTGTTAGACCATACCAATTGACCTAATAGAATCACCAAAGCAATATGTGATTGACAAAATGTGATAAAAATGACAACATATGAAATCTTCTTTTTTTCTTAACTTTTCCTGCAACAGCAAGAATAAATAAAGAGCATTATTTTAGTCCTCAGGATCTGACTCAGTCTAGTAAATATCTGTAAATATGTCACCATGATTGTCCTCTTCATGCTGATATACACATGTTTGAAGTTTTCAGAGGGTTGTGCAGCATTTCCAGCTACTTCTCAGACATTGGCAATCCAGCAGTTTACATTGATGGCTGTACTTACAAGACATCAGTTGTAACACTGCCTCAGGGGCTGAATATCCCCACATCCACTGTATAGTGAGATGGACATTTTCATTGTTGGCCCAGACATGGTCAAGTGGGCTTGGGATTTGTGGATGCTGCTGAAGACTTGCTTTCCAGATGCCAGACTGATAGTTGGCACACATAGTTTGCATGAGGAGGTAGTCCTCACACTACTACTACTACTACTACTACTACTAGTCCTCACATGGTGGAAATTGGCTTGATTCACACTCTCCATGCTGAGTGCAGAAAAGCTGGTAGCGGGCTGTATTTATGTTCTACGTATTTGTCGATGCTATGTAGAGTTGGCACCTAAATGCTTCACGAATAGGTCCATGGACAGTTCCCAGTCCCGTCCCAGCTCATGAAAAAACTGTTTGAAAGAGCTCTGAACTCATCGTGAGCTTTAAGGCTGAGCTTTCCACGACCTGCACATCCTTTTGTGTTTTTATGATTATTTTTGTATTTACTTTTCTATTGTAGCCCTAGCCTCTTCCCCCTTACATTAGAAAATTAGTATTTCAAGTAAAGATACTGTATACCCTATCACATAACCTCATGGCTTGGTGGTACTCACACTGGGTACAAAGTAGTTCAAGAAAACCATCATGTGGTGTACTCCGACTGTCATGTGGTGTACCCCGGCCGCCTTTAACGCCATAACGCAGTCCCTCTATTATAACAGATATTGTCATTATTTGGGTCATTATTGTCACCAAAATGGTAATAGAGCTTGGTAAGTCCCGCCCCTTAGTTCCGCATTTCACGGGACCTAAGCTGACCATCTAACAACATGGTAGAGAGTAATTATCTTCCAATCTCAGTCATTACATGCGCTGGGCAATGTTAGCAATGTTCTTATAATGTAGTTCAGCGTTTTCAGCCAAGAGTGAATTGGCCTGTCGCCAGGCCCATTTCCAGTAAGAGGCTATCAGGGGTGGAAAGAATACTAAAACATGTAATTAAGTAAAAGTAAAATTACATATTTACTTAAGTAAAAGTAAAAAAAATACTTAATAAAAATGTGATTTGAGTAAAAGTTACCTTCAGTTTGCTTTTATATCGCTTTCCTTCAATAGCACCCTTCGTGACCTCTAGCTATCTCTGCACAAGTCATCTTCCAATAACCTGGCGATCGTGACAACAAAATTCTGTGTGTGCTGGTGTGGCAAAGTTGCAGGGCTAGGGTCAGCCCATTCATACAACAGCCCATTACTCTGAACTTAAGGGTCTGGATTTCATTGCGTTTGGGTCGTGGGCCTTAAATTGCAAAGACTGGGAAGCCTACCAAAGGAAATAGTCTGGTGGATTTCATTTAATTGCCAGTTGTGAGATTAAATTCATGAATAATTTTGTTAATAAACAATAATTCTTGTATATATTTTAAAACAACTGTTTTCAGGCTGCGCTGGTACTCCCTCAGCTTGAGTCCTTGGTGTGTGCTCTACTATTCCCAGCCAGTTACTTGCAACTCTATTGTGTACCGTCTGTGCAGCGGCGTGGAACAGGGGGGGAAACCCCTGACTCATTCTTAGGGCCCAGACCACCTGGGGGGCCCACCGGGGGCCCTCCCATGGAAAATATTTTTCTTCTTTAGTTTTTTTAAAACATTATTTTAAAAATAATGTCAATACATGTTGGTAATTTATATAATTCCAATATTCTCTGGAAATACATCTGTTGAATTGGATATACTAGCCTGAAAATAGGCTATATTCTATAGGCCCCTATCAGACACCCCCATTATCACGCATTGGTTTAGTTCGCCCGCTCGCGGACTTTTGATTGTACAATATTCGGAATCAACACTCCCTCACTTCAATATTAGGCATTACACGCGGCAGCCGGTTAGCAATGAAAGACGTCTAAAACACCAGGCTTTCACAAAAATAATAGAAAGGCAAGGGAGACAGGGGAAACAAAATGACGGAAAGCAACTGCAGCTGATTTCTTGCAAGAAAGGTGAGCCCAAATGTCAAAATTGCAGCCTACACAGTAGGATAACTTTATCCCATTCCCAGCCCGTGTGGCCTTCTTCGATAGCCGAAGTCAAAGGGGGAAAAAACATTGTTATAGAACCCATAGGCCTATTTGTCTTTGATATATAACAAGTGTCCCAAAAGACCAACATGGGTCGATGTTGGTTCAAACATCCAAATGATCGCAAAGCTATTTGTAAAATGAATCCCACTCAATTTCAGAAAATGTCACGAACGTGAAGATGCCCCCTGTCGCAGCAGGTGCAAATGGTGTGAACTTGAGAGAAGGTGAGCCTTTTTTAGCTAATATCCTAGTCTTGAAGAAAAGCAGTTTCTCAACCGGGTGCAATGCTGCCCGCCCTGGTCATCAAATTTGCAGATTGATTCTGTCCTCGTAACGATATGAATATTAATCGACGTCATGTTCATCAGTTGCCAATGTGAAGGTGGCGGTGCGAACAGCTGTCAATCTTGAACCTTCATTCTGCTTTCATTTTGCGGTCTCAACACTCTCAATAGGAAAGCTCTGATTAGCCTACTTCTTGGCCAGGTCTCTGACCATCTGACAACGCCCGTTATAGCTGAAGTGTAGTAAAATAATGACGAGATTTTGACGGGGCACAAGTCTGCGTTTTGAATGCTGCTGCATTCTATCTGCGAAGCGGTTTGCATAGCACAAGAAAAGACAGGTGGAGTAGCCTACCTCCGTGCTGAGCAGGTAGCCAATCTGCATTGAGTGCTCATGAAAATTACAACAAGGTAGGCTACTGTGAAATAGTGGCCAATTTAAATCTGAAATTATATGCAGTAGCCCAATAATTAATGATTTCAAACAAATAAATAGGACCCACCTAGGCTATAACTAGGTTCGGGGTGCCCTGACTTTAAAAGGTTGAGCGACATCACATCCAAACAGCGATACTTTTGTTCTATTTACTCTGCTTTACAGCAGGTTTTAAACGACATTTCGAAGTCGGCGTCTGCCAGTAGCCTAGGCACAGCTGATTCTCTTTTCCTTGCTCTCCCAAACACGGGCAAACGTGACGTGCGTGCGGGGCAGTGCAAGTGAACGAATGTGTGCGCGAGCGCGTGTGTTTCTGTTCAGCGATGCACATTGAAGAAAGTTCAATTCAACATATCAATGTCTCGTGTGTCCATAGTGCACGAAATAGTAGGCTGGAAGCATTGTGAAGAGAGATTTACCTCTCTCCTCCCACTCACACCATAGTGATGAAGTGATTTTTAGTCATCCCTATGAATATGATAGCCTACTTTTCATAACTGGTAGCCTAATGTGAAAGATTAAGACATTTTATATTTTTATTATGTCTATTATGTCATATGATTGAAGATGAGGATGATTCAAGTGAAGGAGATGAAAACATAGAGGGGTATTCTGAGGAAGGCAAGAAGGATGACAATATCAGGTGGTGGGCGCGCGGGGGGGTTGGGTAGGTTGGTGTGTGTATAGGGGGCCCATGGAAGAGGTTGTTCCTAGGGCCCAAAATTTGGTGCTACGCCCCTGCGTCTGTGGGCTGTCGGACTAATGGTATGGGGCCGGCGGGCCCTAGATAGTCATCCAATAGATTAGTCCAAAATATATAATTTATGTTAAATGGTAAAAACACACAATTTCCCTTCATGTCTGACAGATTTTCCCCTTTATTTCAATTTTGCCTACCTCAGAATTTACTCAGACCTCAAGGTAGATTCAAATGTAAGTAAAATACTTTGGCCAAACTGTAATTTGGGTAGAAGTAAAATCACCTATTTTAGACTCAGTTACTCATCAAAGTACTCAATTACAATAATTTGAGTAAATGTAATTAGTTACTTTCCATCCCTGGAGGCTATGGAACTTTTGTATGAGGTGGCGCCTTGTCAGTATACTGTACTTAAGTACTACTTATTACTACTTAAGTGTTTTTGGGAAACTCAGCCGAAGACAATATTATAAGAGTTACCAGCAGGGACAGCCAGATGAAGGTAGATAACTGAGCAGAAGGAGACAAATGCAAACAGACTCATGCTGTCCACTGCATCTGTCAGGCACAGACACACAGCCAATGCCACACCAACACACATGCACATTATGTGTTTTCTCTGGGTTTCTGGTAATGTGTTGTCTGGCGGCAAACGCCAGACTATATCGTCTAGCAGTTCGAAAAGAACGTGCAAGGCAGCATGGGTACTCCCAGGCTAGGTAATGTGTGGAATGATCAAAAATTTTGAATAGCATAACATGTGAATCTAGAAACCATCACTTATTTTCACATAGTAAATGTACTTTCATTACCAGACACTGAAGCAGCAACTGTAAGGGAATGCAACTCATCATTTTTTTATTCTTAATAATGTAATTGTGAAACATGTAATCTGTTATTCCCCATTACTGGCCTGCTCTCTGGACTCGGAAGGCTTTGAAGGTGAGGTGATCCCTCACCCCTCCTACTTTAAGTGCAGAGCGGGTCAGTCTGTTGATTTGGGACTTTATTTTTACTATTTCCAAACACAAGTGATTGCATCATTGGCATGCACAGATCTAGGAACGGACTTGGTGGTTCTAAAGCAACAGCCCCTTTGCCGTACTGGACGAAAAAAGGCCTTTTTTAAGTTCCTTTTTTTTCTTTTTTTGTCACAATGTGGTCCATATTGGCATGATCATCTATGGTAACGATTCTTGAGATCAAAAGCATGTGACAATTCACCTTGATCTAACATAGCATAATAGAAGGGTGGGGACTCTAACTTATGTCTCAGATGTAATTTTAATCTTATGCAGTTTCACATGGAATATGACATGTTTTGTAAAGAACTGTTAGAAATTTAATTTGCAATACAATTAAGTTGTGTTTTCAGGGGACCTAGTGAAGGTGAGGTCTGTTGTGAAGGTGTCCACCTTCAATATAGGCCTAACTGCAGGGGGAAATCCTGGTTTGTGTTCATAGTACAGCCCTTTATAAAAATTGAAGTGGCCCTCGAATGAAAACGGCTCCCCACTCCTGCTCTGGCAAGGCAACTGGAAGTTCCACATGCCCCCCGCCCCCACCTTGAGCACCTGCCCCCCAAAATGTCTTTGCATGCCACTGGATTGTATTGTGTAGTACACTCTCAACAACAGCATGGTAAAAAAGTGACTTTATCCTTAGTCTATGTAAAGAGTGCAGTCTCTGCTTCATCCAATAGGTCTTTGTCTACATATCAAATTTGGGTGTGTATGTAAAATAGCTCACATTTAAGTACATTACACTTTGTGTGGATAATGAAACACAACTTTCAAGAAAATTTGTAATACAAAACCCACCTGTATTGTAATGTAGATGATAAACTGGGAAAATTGTTGTATTTTTGTACCCAATCTACCAGTATTTTCTCGCTTGGGAAATAAACACAATTTTTTTAATGAAAAGTCAGTGAAAATGGGGGCCTGAACTAAATTAAGTGGGAAATCTGTGTAACGTGCCCTTTAAACTATCTAAGAATTTTGTAGAACAACTTTTCCTATAAATATATTTACCTCACAGTCATTTCTACTTTCAATTTATCAAGATATTAGCAAATTAGCCTAGGCGTTTTTAGTGTAAAATGGTTCAAATAAGTATTGCATGATAAATATGATAAAGCTACTGTTCTGCAAAGGTTATCATACCAATTCATAAACTAGACATATATATCAATATTAAAATACCAACAAGACTTTGCCCACCCTTTCGATTGCGATCGGCGGTCTGGCTCATGGACTAATAGTTGGGATGGCTAGGATCAGCTAAGATTTTTTTGCCTTCCTGATGCTCCTTCCCTCAAATAGCTCCAGTATGGAGGGTAAGTCACAGCCGCATATTTTCTGAGCTGTACGCACAACCCTCTGAAGAGCTCTCCTGTTGGATTGAGAGCAATTCCCATACCATGCAATAATGGTGCCTCTGTAAAAAGACCTCATTGGGTCTTGGGTCTCATACCAAACTTTCTCAATCGTCTGAGGTGGTACAGACATTGCTGGCTTTTTTTTTTACGATGCGCTGTGTGTGACTGTCCCAGGTGAGGTCTTCTGAGATGGTAACGCAAAGGAACTTAAAGTCTCATAAATATGTGTAATTGCATTGTACGTATACAGACACAACTTAATAGTTGTTATTTCAAAATGTGCACACAACCACAAAGTGTAATATATTTTGAATATACTGTGTATTGGAGCACACACACTCAAACACACATCTCGATTCCTCTATGCCATGTCCAGAATGACATCCAGACAAATTGATCTGATTTGCCTGTGCCTTACATTTACTCAGAGAGAGAGAGAGAGAGAGAGAGAGAGAGAGAGAGAGAGAGAGAGAGAGAGAGAGAGAGAGAGAGAGAGAGAGAGGAACAGACAGACAGACAGACAGACAGACAGAGAGAAGTGTTTGAATGCAAGCACACACACACACACACGCAGACACTCTCCCACACAAACACACACACATACACTCCCACACACGCACACGTGCACACGCACCCCCCACACACACGTGCACGCATGCAGTGTACATTGCCTCTCCTATACACACATCACGTTCCTCGCCTTTTGTTGTCTCCATGGTGTGCCCTGGACGTGACTCTGAATCCTCAGTGGATGTGTGAGGAGAATAACTTACAAACGATACCCAGAATCAAAATGCACTTCAACACATAGCTTGCCACATACCTTCAATTTAGTGTCAAACTATGTTTGTGGATGTTATGCTTGAATTTGCAGTGTTTTCTCATAATACAATAATTGTACGGAACCTGAATATCATCAATGATTGTAAATCATTAGCAGAAGGCATAGAACTGTTCTGATGTCACACCACAAGAAGACTTACGGGGTGGTGGGGGTTATCAGTATCACACAGATAAGCAGATGGGCTTCATAGAGACAAGACAAGAGACAAGTGGAGAAAAGTGACAAGTTGCTAAACTCTCATGTGCCAATCAACGTCCCTGGCTGGACTGTTTGGCAAACTCTTGCAAATTGCAATACAACTATAGCTGTGGAGAAACTCACTGGTTGTTCGAATTCCTCCCAGGGAATTCCGCTATCTCCATCCAAAGATCTACATCCCAGCTTCAAAGAGTTGAACTTCTACCATATTGGTTTTAGCTGGAAAATAAAAATCACTAATTGGCTCTTTTCATCATACTCCACCTCCAATATTCTGGTTCAGCAGCTGTGTGGGGGAAGCATTGCAGTCTTTTTGAACTTTTCCAAGGCTTTGAAGAACTTCTCTAAAAGAATTTGAAGAACTGTTTTACTTCTGCCCACACTGCAAGGACCTTTAACACCTTTCTGGTGTTCATCTGGAGTGAAAAGGTTTTTTTTTTTTTCAAAGTAAACTGCTGTTGTTTGACTACATTGTGTAGAGAGCTTTGTTGGGTCTAGGGTAACCTTTCTGAGTGTCTGATAGGAGGCTCTTAACCCTGTGTCAGCTTCCTGGCTGCTGCAGGTATGAAGCCAGTCCAAAGCCTGACCACCCAATGTTATTGTTTGGCTATCACTGATTCTTGAGAAAGCGGCTAAAACATGTCTCAGCAATAAACTGCCAATTCTGTTGAAAATAAACTAAATTTTTATGAACAAAATTAATCCAGGTAAAGGCCCAGGGGTCTGTTACATAAATGTACAGTCGTTTGAAATATTTAAGTGTAATTTTATTACTTTTCATGGCTGTAAACCAGACCACACCCTGTAAAAACAGCTGTCCCAAGGACAGACATCATCATTTCAATTGACTTAAAATGTAAAAATCACTGATATTATTGAATAATATCACCATGATGTGAAAGTCCATATTGAAGTGGTTCTGCAGATATGCACATAGTGCGTGTAAAGCAATATTTACTACTATTTTCTGATTGCTCAAAGTGTGTCCAGCATATTAGTCACCACCGTCAGATTTTTTTAAAAAGACAATAAAATCAGGTATGCGCAAGGTCATTGTCATTACTTAGGACCCCTTTTCAAACCTTTAGCTCTACTGAATACTTCACCATCACTGAAGCTCCTGTAAGTTTACTAATTTCTCCTCAATTTGATAATTTGTTTGGACACTGGTACTGTCCCAACCATAAACTGTCAACACTGTCGGGGGTTTTAATAGTATTATGTTACATTAATGTTAATTATATATACTTTTTCAGAAGCGGCATGAAGCCCCTAAGAAACAGAGCGAAAACGAAGTGGCTAATGTGAGCAAAAAATGCACAATATGTAAAAGAGTTTTTGTCTCACACCGTCAGATGTCAACACCGTCAGATTTTGTTCCGCTCATCATCTTGTTCCATATATTACTAAATTATGCTGGTTAATGAAACATTACCAGACATGTTAGTAATAATTGTGACCCAAACTTATACTCCAGCCTCCACTGAGGTGCATTTGGAGGGTTTTTTGTCACAAAACCTGACGGTGATGACATCTGATGTAGTTCACAAAAAAGCATGTGTTTTACATGTTTTTGACAAGTTTTAAGAATATGCTTCCAATAAGTATCTACAATTATGTTGAATTGTAAAAGTAATTCACTTAAATACAGTAAACATATTTTTTTACTTCTAATTCTGTCTGATGCTGGTGACAAAACCAAGAAAGAGCCCATTTTATGAAAAATGTAAAACATGGGGAGCTTGGCCAATACATTCACTGCACAGCCAAGACGTTCATCTATGATAATATACCTCTATATTTTTGGATTTGAACAACTTAAGACCTGTTTATGCCACATTTTCAATAATCTAGGCCTACTTCCTAGAGTATCTAACAAATGAAGAAAAAACACATGCACAAACATACTGTGCACACACAAAAATAAAGTGTTTATGCTAGATGTCATTGACTTGAGAGGGCTATTTATTTTGCTAAATGTAGGTAATAATTAGGTCACTTTCACCACCTTCAGATTACTGTCACCACCGTCAGTTCTGAAGTCACCACCGTAAGAAGGAGTTTTGGACATTTTAAATGAATGCGCTTACAACATTTTCCTTTGGAATTGTTGAATCATCAAAGTAATAGCAAATTTAAGCCTACATGAATATTTGTGAAATTACAAAAAAATGTTTGATCTATTTAGGCATTAAGTAAGCGTTGTCTGACAGCACATATTTTTAAATTAGAACACATGAAGCAGTATTAAAATAGAATGAAAGTGAATTTTCAACATTTAAAGGTGTATGTGTGAACCAAAAAACACACACAATCACTTAAAAACTCCAGATACATATGCAACTAAATCAATACACTTTTTATTGCTTTTAATTGTGTCTGACGGTGTTGACAAAAAACAAGGTATGATCGGAGAAACACCTGATTTCTGAAAAAAATTGAAAATGGGGAGATTGGCCTTGTGCATTTCTGAAAAGCCAAGACCTTTGTCTATGAGGATATACCATATTATTTTGTAATTCACTTCGTTTTTTTCTTTCAAGATTACAACCTGTTTTAGCCATTTTCTCAAGAATCAGTGCTATATTGTGTAGAGAGCTTTGGCAGGTAGTAACCTCTGTGTGTGTAACACCAGGTTCAAACACCAGTAAAGTTGTTGACACCATTGAAGAGCCATGAGACAGTTTCACAATAATATTGAGGGTTTTATTACAAGCAAAATACATCGCAAACAAAGGAGGGTTGGAGGGATGGCTGTTAACCAGCAGGGTAATACTGTACACAGAAACACAGCAATGCGGTAAACCACTACAAATGCACTCAATAAATAGTTTGTGAAAAGGTACAAGGCACTGCAAACGGACCAGGCTAACTAAACACTACAAATCGGCATGTGGTGAACAGCCAAACCCTCACTACAACCAGTGGCCCAATGCACAAAGCTTAAAACCTCAGCAATTATAAATTAAGTTACAATTAACATGATCTTTATTAAGTTTAACAATCAATATCTAAAAAAAGGTTAAAATCACTTTCACTAAAATCAAACCTATGCTGGGCCGCTGGCTGAAGTAGTTGGTGGCGCACGGTGTCCCACTACAGGTTGGCCACCCTGCATGAGACAGAAATCAAAAGCAAATGAAATAAAGCATACACACCCACTCATACACCAATCACACATTGAAACTGAACTAACACATGCACTCACAACCATCAATGACACCATGCCACCAGGTTGCATAGCCTAGCTACTGGAGATCAAGTAAGCTACATAAATAAGTCAGTTTCATCTCACAGACACACTTACACTCAATCACTCACATGCACACCAAAAACAACCACCTGTGCACCACCAACCTTACCCCCTGCACAAAGGAGACCAGAGAGAGCCAGCACTACCAACTTCCTGTTTATATTGGGAAGCCATCTTGTCAAGTTGGGCACTTCCTGTCTCTCAGCGCCACAGCTCCCCCTCTGTCCTGGCCCAGTCATCACACCCACCCACAACATAATTCATTCCGTTACATGTGTCTGATGGGTTTCTAACTCTTCCTCCCTGGTTTGTGCAGGTATGAAGCGGATCCACGCCCTGACCAGCCAGGCCAATTACGAGCTGCGTATCGACCTGGAGGACTTTGAGAACAGCACGTCCTTCGCCCAGTATGGCTCCTTCGGGGTGGGGCTCTTCTCAGTGGACCCTGATGAGGACGGATACCCCCTCACCATCTCAGACTACTCCGGCACCGTGAATCAATCAATCTATCTATCTATCTATCTATCTATCTATCTATCTATCTATCTATCTATCTATCTATCTATCTATCTATCTATCTATCTATCTATCTATCTATCTATCTATCTATGTGTATCTGTCTATCTATTAGGGCTGTAACAACTGAACAGAGAAATGTCTATACTCAGTCACATTACTGTATCGTGATCAAGTATCATAACATAAGTATCATATCATAATGCGGGTTTTGTTATCTCTCAGACCAGAAAACATGGTATATACATGTATTTATGTATGTCTATTTATCCATCTACTGTGTGTGTGTGTGTGTGTGTGTGTGTGTGTGTGTGTGTGTGTGTGTGTGTGTGTGTGTGTGTGTGTGTGTGTGTGTGTGCGCGTGTGCGCGTGTGCATGTGTGTATCTGTCTGCCTATCTATCTGTTCATCTGTTTGCCTCTCTTCTCCAATTTACTCTTTCTACCTCTTTCTACCTCTTTCTCTTTTAAATCTATAAACTGTAAATACAACCAGTTACAAAATATTTCAAGGGCATTTTCACTTACTGAATACAGAATGTGATGGTGGGGGCAGAACACCTAGGGCATCAGCAGGGGGTGGCAGGGAGAGATGCCAGCCATTGCTCCACCAACAAGAGATGTACTGAGTTAAAGGAGCAAAACATTGGTGACTGGTGGTCCCCAGCTGATGATCCTGCCCATAGGTGTATAGGGGAACATTTGCATAGAGTGCATGGGTGGAGGTGTGTCAGGCAGCAATGCCCAGCAGGTATACCAACAGCCTGTATACTCAAATTATTACCTCCGCCAAGGAGGCGGAACCAGGGCCTTTTTGAAGATTCTTCACCATTGCTGGCCTATAGATCTAGACGCCCCTAGTGACCACAAATTGAATTGCGGGACAAGGCAAAACATTCCAGTTTCGAACTCCACAAAAAGAAGGCAGAAAGACTTAAAATATAAAAAGGGTGTAACATCAAATGTTCTATCAAGCAGCTTCCATGGCGGAGGTCTCTGCTCTCTGAGTGCTTCTTGTCTTTGGTTTGTTTTCATTACGCTATTAAAGATGTCTGTCTGTCTTTTTGTATTCTCTACTGCAGAGTTGGACGTAGGATATGGGTTGTAAAGTCCTTTGCATTGCGTCAGTCAGAGGTCATCTTAGTGTCTGTTTGTTTATTATTTATTTCAAGGCAAATTTCATAGGCAGCGTATCAGCCCCCTGCCGCTGAGCTCTGCTACCCAAACAAACAGATGCTGCTGCATAATCAAGATACTGAGAAGCAGTTTATGGCAGGTCTGCTTATCCATCTCAATCTTATCATCCTTTCACACACACTCTTGATTTAGTCAACAGTGTATGGGGTCAATTCTGGGCCAGTTCTGGGCCAGATCAGTGACTGTTCCTGGCCTGTTCAGGGCTGTCATAACCCAGAGGAGGGTGGAGAACACAGAGGCTGAATGATTGGATTTGGATTGGGTTAATACGCTGACAATGATACAACAACGTTTTTCAAAATGCTGATGATGGGCCAGGACCGAAAACCAGTTCAGTATTTTCAGCGTCTCTTCAGGGTTACTATAACACATTGAAAAAGATACAGTCCAGAGTATACTGAACAGGGCCTGTTCTGGGCAGCGTATGGATCAGATAAGTGGCAGATCTTGGCCTCTTCAGTCAGCGTAACCACAAGGAGGGGTCAGTTAAAAAGAGGAAGTATCAAAAGATTATTATATCAAAGAGGATTTTACTATAATGTTACAGACACAGTGTTTTGTCCAACATTATGTTATTCAGCTAAAAGGACGAAAAATGATACAGATTTCAACAATGTAAATGCTGACAATGGGCTTCATCTGTGCTGGGTGGGGTGGGGTGGGGTGGGGTGACAGGGTTCTGCTTGAGGTGGGGGTACAGGGTTCTGTTTCAAACACTAATTGGGTCCCTTTTCTCTGTTCCACCTGCTGACCCTGACACAAAGCTGCCCCACACACACACTGCAACTGATCCCCAGGGGAGAGAGGGAGAGAGGGAGAGAGAGAGAGAGAGAGAGAGAGAGAGAGAGAGAGAGAGAGAGAGAGAGAGAGATTTTGAGATTTTAAAAAGTTCTTTATTCACAATAAGGTTGTTTTACAATCACCCCATGGCAGATAGCCAGGGTCAAGCAATACATATAATCAGCAAATAGATTAATCACAGGAAATAGCTGAAGTGCAGTTCCTCATTCAGTACAGAGCACAAAGCATTTTTGTAACACCACCTTGCTTCAAATGTTTCCAAATCATTCATGAGTTTAAAAAAACGAAAATCAACAAGGACCCTTGACTTAACCAGTGAAGGAAATACATCTGAAAGCTCAGTTCCAGGTATTTCCTCCACTCTGTTCCTCCTGGTAACATAAATTGCCATCTTGGCTTCACCCAGAATGAAATTGATCAGTCGGCATACATTTTGTTTATGCTTTACATACCTAAACCCAAGAATAAAGGTCTCTGCAGAGAATTCTTCATTGCAATGATCGAAAAACTGCTCCAAGCTAGCAAACAATGGTCGCAATCGTGTACATTGTAAAAAATCATGAAATACTGACTCCCTCTGGTAACAGAAGGGACACTCCTGGCCAACAGTTGGATTTAAAACAGAGACAAAAGTATTCACAGCAATAGCCCCAATAAGAATTCTCCACTGCAAATCACCCAGTTTCTTAGGTAATGGTGGTTTATAAAGTGCTCTCCACTCAGGCTTTACATTGACACTTAACTTTAGAACATTGCGCCAGGGTGTGTCTACTCTACTTGCAAGACATTTTTTGTTTAAAACCTTAACACACGCATTGTACAACTGTTTCCCCGACGCACCACTCAAAGTAAGGCCAGGTAGGTTAGGCTTAGAGCATGACCCACTACTCTCGTCAAGTATGGGCGAAAGACTTAAGTCAGGAAACTCATCAAATTCATCTGGATGTGCCACTCCTGCACTGTAGTCCTTGAGTAGCTTTGACTCTTCTGCAGTGCAGCTAGTGCGCCACTTATCCAGTAGCTTTGAGGCCACACGCGTGCATCTCAGTCCCATAGAGTCCGCAAAGCTCCTCACATCTTTGAACTCAGCTCCTGCCCGGATAACTACATCCTTCAAAGTCACAATCTTGGAATCGAGGAAACCATCTAAAGCAAATTTGTTTATCTTGGTCTCAAGAGAGATGAACAGACCAAGGATATGGATCACTGGAACCATGTCGTGTGATCTGAAGAGACCAAGATAAACAAATTTGCTTTAGATGGTGTCAAGCATGTGTGGTGGTAAACAAGTGAGTTTTACAAAAAAGGTGTATCCTCTCATAAGCCAAGCATGGTAGTGGGACTGACATGGTTTGGGTATGCATGAATGCTGTCAACATTGGCAATCTGAAATACACCTAAAAGAAACATGCATGTCAACATGCACTGTGACTACTGAAGCAGATCATGATATTCTCCATAGGATTGCATTCAAATCTCACACCAATCTATTTAAGCCAGATGCAGACTCAAAATTTAAAAGTTCAATGCAAAGAAAGGTTGAAACGCACACTGATGACCTCCCTTGTCATCCCTTTTCATTTCGTTTCATTTCGAGACGATTCGAGCCAACATAGCCCCTTCTCTACCGGATTTTAATCTGGGGTGTACTCACTTTTGTGAGTACATGTTCAAACATTAATGGCTGTATTTTGTTTTTTTCTGAGTGAACAAGAAATTTAAGCGGTTAAATATGTTGTTAAAAGGTCACTAATCATTGTGTCAAAGTCAAATTTCTGTAATGCTTTCCTATGAAAAGATATACTCAAAAATCTGCAAAACTGTGAGGGGTGTATTCACTTTCGTGATATACTGTATGAAGGGATGAATGTATGAATAAGACCTGAGCTGTTACTAAGCAGACTCAAACAGACACATCGTAATCCACCTGTCCACGTGGCAGTCACAACACAGCATGGCATTTCAATACCTTATCAGTAGGGCAGTCATTCGTTATTCAGATATTTTTATGGGCAAGATCCTATCAGTGTATTGTATATACCTTTACATCTTCTATTCTTGTATTAGTTGGTTTCGTCCTTATGGAGTTGTCTGCTGACCTCATCATGGCAATGACATCATCACCCATCACACAAGTCACCCCTTTCACTTTCTTCCTCCTCTTTTATATGTTCATCCTCTGCTCTACCCTCTTCTCCCCATCTCTGTTTTTTATTCCCCCATCAAGCCTCCTCATCCCTTGTCATACAGGGCGGTGACCTTCAGAGGTGTCTAAAAGGTTGTGGTTAATGAGGCCTTCTATGAGTTCTCCACATCACAACAGGGCTGCCCAACTCCTGGCCATTATTCAGACAGCAGGTGTAGAGAGAGAGAGAGAGAGAGAGAGAGAGAGAGAGAGAGAGAGAGAGAGAGAGAGAGAGAGAGAGAGAGAGAGAGACATGTTCTTTAAATGTAACACTATTCATATCTTTATTTGTTGTCTTGTAATATGTATGCTATGCTAACCTTAACAGCTATGCTAATCTTAACAGTCATGCTAATGAATTACCATTTGATTTGATTTGAGAGAGAGAGAGAAAAAGAGAGAGTGCATTCTTTTAACTCATTGGCTGCCAGTCATTTTCATAAAAGAGTAACCCAGAGTGCCAGAGATTTTTCAGCATTTTGGGTGTTTTTTGGAGGCTCACAGAAAATTGAGTTCTGTGTCTATGTCAACACGATAACTATCAAAACACAGATTAGATTCTCCTGCCTTCTCCTGCCTTCTCGCCAAAAAGCGGAGAAAACGCCATTTGAAGTAGAACTATAATTGCAAACGTTTTTACCCATAATGACATCGTCCTAACAACACCAAACCTATCAGATGCAATTGCAGAGTCTTCTGTCATCTGTAGCCTGAACAAAAGATCGTTTGTATGAGCTTTCCAACCTAATAATGTACTGAAATATAACGGGGGTGGGCTCGAAAACAAGAGTGTTTTGGTTTGTTGCTGGCGCGCACGATGGATCATGACAGCAGGTGCACATAACTCCGTAAACTCACAGAAATACTGTCTCATCGTCCCTCTGTTTACTTAGTGCTCTCTTCTCGTTGGGAAATTAATCACAGCCGGTTTACATGTCCTCCAGTAGCGTGTGTGTGTGTGTGAAGGGGAGGCAGGCAGCCCAGCTTACTGCAGCTTCTGTGGCAGAGCGGACAATTTGCAGATTGATGATTACTGTCATCATGTTTCTGCTATAGTGATCTTGTCATATATTGTTCGATGAATTTTCTTCTGATAAAGTACTGTTCACATATCCAACATTTCACAAGCCGATTGGAGTGGTGAAGGCTAGCTGGTCTGAGGCTAAGTGCAATGCTTTCTCATGTGAGCTGAATGCATCTTATTCTGACCAGACACAAGGCTACTCTGTTCCAAGAATCTGCAACCCCCCTGTCTTTTTTGATGATACAGTAAGCTGATCATACTATACAGATCTATAAAAAGTAACTGTAGAATGAGTTAAAATAGTTGACTTACCAAGGCTCCATTATTTAGGCTTAGTTGTAAGTTGTTAGCGATTTCGAGCTAGCTAACTAGCATAGCAAACTTTATAGCCAAGCAAACCCAACTGAGGTGGCTACGCATCAGTCCCCATACTAGTGCATTTTCCTGTTAGATGATCTTTTGTATGCATCATCCTGATATTGTGTACTGTAGGCTGATCACATATCCAAAATGAAACGGTTGCCACACAGATCATCTCTGGTTGAACATGGTGTATTTTGGGCAAGCTATCTACAATGCCTACTAGATAGATAGCAAAAGGGGATTGTATTTGAAGAGTTCAGATGCAAAACCCCCTAACTCCATTTCTGAAGACCTGCACTTCTATATTTTTAGAGAACCCCGTTGTAGGTTTGGTTTACATTCATGTAGTTGATAATACATATAAATAGTTATATTACATAAATAAAATAAAAAATATGCAATTTTGATAGCTTTGTATTAAATAAAAATGAATTAAGATTATTTTCTGAAATGGGACTTAGGGGGTTTTGCATCTGAACTCTTCATTTGTTCATGAGAGGAAGTTTTTTATGTCAGGCTCTGACACTAAAATCAGTAGCCTACCTGTGTTAAAATCAGAGGACAAGAAAGTAGACTACTGTCACAGGTGCTTTACTTTCAAAGATGATTTTGCTATGCTACCTGTGAGATTATTACAGTTAAAGGGGATGTTTTTGTCTTGACATTTCCTCTTGCTCTGAGCTAATGCCCTGCCCTGACTGTTCCTAAGGACACTTCTGCCACCTACAGGAACAGTTAGAACATGCGTAGAGGTCTGAAATTTTAACACAATATAGGACAGACCATCCTCAAGGCGTGGCTGTAAAAAAACGCAATTGTCGGCGGCCGCCGCCAAAGGCAGGGGGCGTCACTATTCGAAATGACGTCAGCAGCCACCCGAGACAGCCAATGAGTTAACTGGCACTATCACTATTGTATGTCTTCCAAAGATGTAAGACAGTCATAAAACATTGTTTCTTATCATATCAGACTTAGTTGCTGATATGTTCTGTCTTTTTCTCTGTCTTTTGAATCTAGCTTCCATGCACACAAAATTGTCTTTGTTTGCCTTTATCTCTTGTCCTCTGGCTTTTTCTCGTGTGTTTTGCACTAACACATACAGTATATTTACAAACCCAATCTCTGTCTCTGTCATTGTTATTGGAATCCTGCAATGTGTGTTTGAAAAGTAGATATTTAGGGCGTGCTAGAGAAATGAGTTTTCTTTTTTAAAACCGTCCCCTAATTTCCACTCACTATAAATGTAATTTTCATCACAGCAAATGACTGGGAAATTCAGCACATCTTACAAATGGGACCTTGTATTTAATCACATGGGATTGCCAAGAGATACTAAGAACAAAATGAGATCCCTCTCACAGACATAAAATCCCTTCTTTAGCTGTAAATTACAATCGTATGGTGTTTAGTCCCATTGATGGGTTAATAATAGTCCCTGATGAAAATTGTGCCTTCAGACACCACATCATCCACCAATAGCTGCACTCTCCACTTCAAAGCCAGGGATAATGGTGGTTTTGTTTGCCTGCTGACATGTTTTCTGTGTGATTAGGCAGACAGGAAAAGGTGCCAACATTACATGCAGCCCTGTTTGATGCACTCATCTATTACACCCACCCTCTATCTCTCTCACACACACATACTCTCTCTTGTCTGTGTCTGTTCAGGTGACTCCCTGCCGAAGCACAACGGCATGAAGTTCACCACCAAGGACGTGGACAACGACGACTCGGAGAACAACTGTGCAGCATTCTACCACGGCGCCTGGTGGTACCGCAACTGCCACACGTCCAACCTGAATGGCCAGTACCTGCGCGGCCAGCACACCTCCTACGCTGACGGCATCGAGTGGTCGTCTTGGACCGGCTGGCAGTACTCACTCAAGTTCGTGGAGATGAAGATCAGGCCCACCAGAGAGGACAACCAATGAGCCAGCAGGTGACCAGTGAGAGACCAGAGCTTTACCAGGCCAGACCAAATTCTTCACAAATCAAGACAATCAGGGAGATACCAGAGTTTTACCAGGCCAGGGATTTTACCAGAGAAGGACAAACTGGATTAAAATACATTTTCCCTCCTGAACGTTTCTGGAAATGGCCTTGGGATGTCCTCGGGATGGCAGCTGGTTCAGATGAAGATGCCACACATGTAGGCATACAGGTGCACTGGCACGTGTGTGTGAAGAATGGAGATGACAAATATTTTTCAAGATTTTTGACTTCTATGATAGTCATGACAAATTGGAGTACGGATGGTTCAAGTCTTTGTAAAAGGTTATTCGATCCACTTCCTGTGTTTCATTTTACTTTTATACAGATTTTTGTCTCTGTGAAGTGTTCCACTTTTTCTGCTTTTTCGTTTAAATTTGTCACTATGTATTTTATATTGTTTGAGAAATGCCGATCTGCAGTGATCAGCTGAAGTCTGTAGATGGTAATCTATATGTTGCATTGCATTGCATTGCATTCCATTAAATTACATTTAGCAATTACTTTCATTCAAATTGCCCTGAAGATAAGTATCAATAACTTTATACAGTCTATAGTGAAAAGTGTGGTTAGTTTTCAGGTTCTGAAGACCATCCTATATTGTTCCTACAGATGTCTGGATCGAATCCCACACCACCTATTCTGCAACATTTCGATAACAAGTCCAGCTCATGAACCATTAGGCCACAGCAGCCCTACAAACTTACCATCTTCCTGAGTCACAAACCAGCCTGCCTTACAGTAGTCGAGGGATCTCCTTTTACTCACTGGTAGTTCTATAGTGCCATTGTGCCATCCCACAGGCAAAGTGGCACAGCTTTTGTTTGAAAACGTTGTTGTATTATGAGTTGAGTTTATTTCAAGGCTATTTATGAACATTACATGACAACCTATGGCCATACATGCTCTACAACTGTGTCATATGTTGCAGGGCAGGATCAAATGTATTTTTGAATACATCTATTTAATTTGATTCTGGTGTTAATTGTTTACTCTTTATTGTTCATTTTGCTAATCATGTGTTTTCATCGTGTTATGTTTTATTGTGAATAAGATCAGTGTCAACATATGCAATTTCATTTGTAATTAATAAAAGACAATATTCAGTCCTCTCAGTTGGTTCAGGTTGTTCGGAGCTCATGCTGAACATGATGGCCCTTCACGACTCCAATGAAAATTGAAGACGGCTGACAGGCCAATGACACTGTTAATTTGCCTCACAGACACACCCAGTTGTCATCTACAGTCGCTTCTTTTGTACTGCGCAAGCAATCTGTCACCATCTCTCACATGTTGTTCTCTACTCGCTGGACTATACAGTACAATCTTGCACGTATCAGCATTTGTCATATTTGTGCTGGGAAATATGTCCCTTCACATTTCATTGGTGTTCTGTTCCTATTGTCCGCCTGGGCAGAGAGTGGTGTGGCTCAGATCTCTCGGCTCCTCTCTTCTCTCCTTGAACACTTATTACATCCCCATTGCCCACAGCTACGTAGAGTACAGCCATCAAATGCTCCACACCCACACATGTCAGTCTAGCAGTAAGTATTCTTGGCCTTATTAAATATGTGTAGAGCCGTCTCTGTCATATTCACTCCATCCTTGCTCAAAGGTACTTGGAATTCAGATGCCGTGTTCGGTCAGTGCCTTTCATTTACATATGTACTGTACTACAGGGACACACCAGTTATTACACGCGGTGGCAAATGTTAAGAGCTAACGTTAACAGGCAACCTTTCACCGTTAACAGACCTTTCCGAGATATGAGCTATTCTAATGGGGGCAGCTTTTGTTTACATTTTAAAAAATCTTAACATAGGCCTACTCCAAATATTTTCCCAAAAGGTATCGCTGTTTGCTAGTTGTCTGCTGATGTTGCATAACCTTTTGGATGTTTTTGGGAATAAATCAAGATGTTTTTTGAAATGTAAACAAACACCTGCCCCCATTTCAATGACCAGGATCTCGGAAAAGCCTGAAGAAAAAAAAATCTCAGGTACTGACAAGTTCATGGTAGTGTGAGCAT
>NC_085859.1:54340630-54360630 GCF_034702125.1 Engraulis encrasicolus | reverse complement strand
GGGACAAAGGTATGGCAGGAAGTGAATATCAACATAAACAGAGATTACACAAACTTTGATATGGTCACCAAATATTTTGGGACTGTCATTTATGTTATGCCTTCACTTTGGAATTAGATCAGAGTCTTGTTGTTACACGGGTATATTTGATTTACCTCAACGGTACCCTGTACTCAAGTTTAATCGGTCTACCCTACAAGCAGATACAGGGCACATGAGAATCCGGTGCGTATCACAAAGCTACCACACTGGACAGAATCACGGCAGATTCTCTCTCTCCCCATGGGTCTCACAAACACAGGCCTCACACACACATAGGAAACACTGGTCTTACCTTTACTCGTACATCAGGTCCATGCGCCGCTCTTACTCGTACATCAGGTCCATGCGCCGCTCTTTCTTGATGAAAACATCTGTGACTCCGAGAAATCCTTGTCTTTTCTTAGAAGCCTCAGAAGCCTGTCCTTCTCAATGCCAACGCTTGTTGCAACATGCAGAATGAGCTCATCAGCTCGACATAATTCCCACGATTCGAAGAGTGTGTACTCTCATCACCACCGTGAAACGCCAACTCCTCCTGAAGAAGGTTGCCTGAATGAGACGTTTTAAGATCTCACGGTTCTCCTTCACTTTGGCGTTGTGCATGCCATGCTAACGTTACTTTAGCCGGTGCTGTTCATCTAAAGCCACATCTAATCGAGACGCCCCAAACGTCTTCAAAGCAATTTGGCATTGAATATGAGTAGCCGAGGATTTGTGTTTCGTGAGGCTCCTTGGTAAATTTTTAAGTCACAAAATCCCATGCTAATGGTCTTCCACACATTCTCGCCGGTTGCAAACAAAAGACACGAGTAACAAAAAATCTTTTCTGTTGTACCACTCACTTTGAAATGATCGGGTCGTTCTAATCTTCTGACTGGTCACCTGCAGCAGCAAACCCTTCAGCTCTGTCGGTCCTCCATTCTTTATCACATCTTTTTTCCCTTGGAAATCCAACTTTGAGAATGCTCTTGTTTCGTTATGAAATCCACTTCCATGGTAGCAGTCAAAGTGAACAAGCTAGCCAACACTAATGACACAGACTGAACCACAGATTAGCTATGACGTAACTGACCAGCAAGACTCTGAAGCTGTTTAAATACTGCACAAATGGTAGTTATGGTGCAGATGCTTGAAAACAATAGTTGTTATTGTTACTATTATTAAAATGTTATTGTTACTATTATTCACATTTACTGCATCTCATCATTCTCATGTGGGGCTGGTGAAGCACTGCCTCCCCTGCCATATTGGAGCGCATATGCCTGACACACACACACAGAGAGAGAGAGAGAGAGAGAGAGAGAGAGAGAGAGAGAGAGAGAGAGAGAGAGCACAGTGGTCTTTTTTGTTCATCATATGGATGGACAAATGCTTGTAGCCACCTTGGTGTGTACATTTGTTCTGGATGCCACCTGTCACAGCTGAATGCAGCACACCTCAACACACACTGTTTGGATCATGTGAGGGCCATTTAGCTAGCTCATTGATGGATAGGGAGTTTCCACAGTTCTAAATCAAAAATGTCTGACACTGGGAAAAAACGGTAACACTTTCTATGAAGCCCATATCTATAGCGCATTATGAGTGCATTTATAACAAATTATAATGTGCATTATAATTACTTACAACTAGAGATGTACAGGATCCAAGATCCGGTTCCGGATCCGGCAGGATAATAGGATTTTTCAGACTATCCGGATCCGGCAGGATCTTAAGCAGTGGATCCGGTATCCGGCAGTTACCTAAAAATCAGGATCTGGGGCATCTCTACTTTTTACGTAGCTTAGGCTTTTCAGTCAGTCTTTCACAACCCCAATCGCTGCATGGAGTGAAAGCCCTTTGGAAGTGGCCGTTGAAGGCAGTGTGGCAGTAAGCCAATGAGTCTTAAAAATAGTTTGCGCCAACGTAATAAAAAGGGCCCACGTTCCCTGTCTTTATCCTTTTATTATCCTTTATTGTATATTACATTTTGCTTTTAAAAGAAAAAATGAAGAGAAATTAAAAAAAAAAAAAAAAAAAAAGGGCCCACGTGTGCGAGTAGGCTATGTGTTTCAACCCTTTCGTAGGATCCGGTATCCGGTTCCGGATCGGGCAGGATCTTAAGGAGTGGATCCGGTATCCGGCAGGATCCTAAAAATCAGGATCCGGTGCATCTCTACTTACAACACATTGCGACTACACCCATGATGTTTCATGATGTTTTATGTTAACAGTTATGAATAACCATGATGCTTTATAAATCTAAGGGTGTTATGAATGCTCATGATTGGTTATAAACTACAGGCTGCCTGATGGGGCTGAAAAACCTCTAGTACACCACCATCATCTCTACCACAATGTTACCTCCACTCCCCACCAACACCCCACCACTTCATACCAGGAGCAGCAGAAACTTCTCTGATATTCCCTAGCCAGCGAGCTAGCTGTCTAGCTGATACACATTGGGGGCATTGATAGTCCCACCGGTTTTTTTTCTGTGCTGGATGGGAAATCAGTATCCCACACCTTGCCTTGACACTGGGCTAATCGTGTATTCCCTGTTAGCGCTGCTGCCAGGGCTGTCTGGGTCTGCAGGGGTTTCTGCCTCTATTCCTCAGAGGCCTTCACTGGACACAGGCCAGATATCTCACCACAGATGAAATCTATATCTGCACCAGCATCTGACTCAGGAGGCAGGAATGACAGCGCTAGCAAATGTAACAGATCAGAGCAAAAGAAAATGTGAGGACGAGGGGAGAAAAGAGAGAAGAGAGAGAGTATTCCCAGGTCAAAAAAATGTGTACTTAAGTGTACTTTAAATATATTTAATTTTCAGAAAGTATATTTTAAGTACACTCTATTTATCAAGTACAGTACTTAAGTATGGTATTTAAAAATATACTTATAGTTTAGTGTATTTTAAATATATTTTAAAATCATTTGTATTATTAAAGTTATGTACTTAAATATAGTTTTATAAAATATACTGTTAGTGTATTGTATTTTAAGTATATTTGTATTTTAAAAGTAATGTGCTAAGTGTAGTATTGTAAAATATACTATTAGTGTATTATATTTTAAGTGTATTTCAAGTATATTTGTATTTTAAAAGTAATGTGCTAAAGTGTAGCATTATAAAGTATACTATTAGTGTATTATACTTTAAGTGTATTTTAAGTATCTTTGTATTTTAAAAGTTATATACTTCAGTGTAGTATTATAAAATACACTATTAGTGTATTGTATTTAAATGTATTGTAAGTACATTTGTATTTTAAAAGTAATGTGCTAAAGTGTAGTATTGTCAAATATACTATTAGTATATTGTATTTTAAGTCTATTTTAAGTACATTTGTATTTTAAAAGTAATGTGCTAAAGTGTAGCATTATACAGTGTACTATTAGTGTATTATATTTTAAGTGTATTTTAAGTATCTTTGTATTTTAAAAGTTATGTACTTAAGTGTAGTATTATAAAGCACACTATTAGTGTATTGTATTTAAATGTATTGTAAGTACATTTGTATTTTAAAAGTAATGTGCTAAAGTGTAGTATTGTCAAATATACTATTAGTATATTGTATTTTAAGTCTATTTTAAGTACATTTGTATTTTAAAAGTAATGTGCTAAAGTGTAGCATTATACAGTATACTGTTAGTGTATTGTATTTTAAGTGTATTTTAAGTATCTTTGTATTTTAAAAGTCATGTACTTAAGTGTAGTATTATGAAATACACTATTAGTGTATTGTATTTAAATGTATTTTAAGTACATTTGTATTTTAAAAGTAATGGGCTAAAGTGTAGCATTATAAAGTATACTATTAGTGTATTATATTTTAAGTGTATTTTCAGTATCTTTGTATTTTAAAAGTTATGTACTTAAGTGTAGTATTATAAAATACACTATTAGTGTATTGTATTTAAATGTATTGTAAGTACATTTGTATTTTTAAAGTAATGTGCTTAAGTGTGGTATTGTTAATTATACTAGTAGTATATTCAATTTGAAGTCTATTTTAAGTACATTTGTACTTTAAAAGTAATGTGTTAACGTGTAGTATTATAAAATACACTATTAGTGTATTGTATTTAAATGAATTGTAAATACATTTGTATTTTTAAAGTAATGTGCTAAAGTGTGGTATTGTTAAATACACTATTAGTATATTCTATTTCAATGTATTTTTAAGTACATTTGTATTTTAAAAGTAATGGGCTAAAGTGTAGCATTATAAAGTATACTATTAGTGTATTATATTTTAAGTGTATTTTAAGTATCTTTGTATTTTAAAAGTTATGTACTTAAGTGTAATATTTTAAAATACACTATTAGTGTATTGCATTTAAATGTATTGTAAGTACATTTGTATTTTTAAAGTAATGTGCTTAAGTGTGGTACTGTTAAATATACTATTAGTATATTCAATTTTAAGTCTATTTTAAGTACATTTGTATTTTAAAAGTAATGTGTTAAAGTGTAGTATTATAAAATGCACTATTAGTGTATTGTATTTAAATGTATTGTATTTGAAGACATACTATTGGTGTAGTATATTTTAAGTGTATTTTAAGTGTATTTGTATTTTAAAAGTAATGTGCTAAAGTTTGGTATTAGAAAGAATATTTGAAACGTACTTAAAGTTAAGTATGATTTTAGTATATTAAGTACACTTGTACAAAGTTTGATTTTAGTACCAAAAAGTAAACTTAAAATGTGTTAAAGCTCTACTTAATTATATTTCCAGTGTATTTAAGTATACTATAAGTTGTCCCAAAATAACACAACTTAAGTATGTACTTCTGCAGCATGCTATAAAGTGCTTTCTCATGACCTTGAAATATATTTGTAGCATACTTCAAATAGTTACACTTAACCACATGTTAAAGTACACATTAAACATCTTTTAAAGTGAATTAGTAAGTATATTTAAAATGTACTTACATTTAAGTATGATTTTAGTATATTAAGTACACTTCTGCAAAGATTGATTTTAGTACCAAAAAGTCAGCTTAAAATGTGTTTAAGGTTTACTTAATCATACTTCAAGTGTATTTAAGTATACTATAAGTTGTCCCAAAATAACGTTCTTTAAATACACACTTTTGAAGTATATTTTAAATACAAAAATACATACTTATTAAGTATATTAAGTACACTTTTTTCACCTGGGTCCTTTTTCAAACCATCATTTTAGTGTATTTTAACCTAGGCTTATTTATTCATTATGCTTTGTAACATTAAATAACCTTCCACCTTCCATTTTGTTAATGTATTTTCATGGTAAAAACACCATATTGAAGAGCACAAACAGATCTTAAAAAGGCATATAAGGCCTTACCTATTAAACTTTTAAGCACAATACTGAAGTCTGTACTTAAGTTGTGTTATTAGTGTATTAAGTGCACTTTAAGTGTACTTTAAGTGTACTTTTTGGCGCACAAATTAAACATGTAAAAGTGTCTTTAATTCGATAAAAGCATACCACCACCAATGATTTCTAAGTATTATTATTAAGTATATAAAAGTATACTTAAAGTGTACTACTCAAGACTATTACTTCAAGAACGTAATTGTGCCTGTTGTATAACAGGTAGTTGTGGTCTAGTGGTTAGAGTGCAGGTCTGTGGTTCAGTGAATTGTGGGTTCAAATCCTGGTTGAGGCAGTGGTTGTTGTCTGAAGTGAAGGTGAAAGGAAGGTTCATGTGAATGGCTGATGACTGTGAACAAGACAGTGTACAATGGAAATGAGTAATTAGAGATTGCATTTACGTTTTTTTTTCATATACTTTTGAAATATATTTAAAGTGTACTTAAAATAAATATATTTGAAATGTGCTTAAAGTAAAATCTACTTGTAGTATACTTAAAATACATTTAGAGTCAATACACTTAAAATGTACTTAAAGCGATTTTTGTGAATATATTTGAAATGTACTTAAAGTAAAGTATGCTTTAGTACATTAAGTGCACTTGTACAAAGTTTGATTTTAGTACAAAAAAGTAAACTTAAAATGTGTTTAAGCTCTACTTAATCATACTTCAAGTGTATTTAAGTGCACTATAAGTTGTCCCAAAATAACACAACTTAAGTATATACTTCTGCAGCATGCTATAAAGTACTTTCTTGTGACATTGAAATAGATTTCTAATGTACTTAAATTGCACTTATCTGCATGCTAAAGTACACATTAAACACATTTTAAAGTTATTTGGTTAGTATACTTACAATGTACTTAAAGTAAAGTATATTTTTAGTATATTAAGTACACTTGTACAAAGTTTCATTTTAGTACAAAAAAGTCAACTTAAAATGTGATTAAGCTGTACTTAATTATATTTCAAGACTATTTAAGTATACTATAAGTTGTCCCAAAATAACACAACTTAAGTATGTACTTCTGCAGTATACTATAAAGTACTTTCTCATGACGTTAAAATAGATTTCTAATGTACTTAAAATGCACTTATCCGCATGCTAAAGTACACATTAAACACATTTTAAAGTGACTTGGTTAGTATACTTATAATGTACTTAAAGTTAAATATATTTTTAGTATATTAAGTACACTTATACAAAGTTTAATTTTAGTACAAAAAAGTCAACTTAAAATGTGTTTAAGCTCTACTTAATTATATTTCAAGTACATTTAAGTATACTATAAGTTGTCCCAAAATAACATTCTTTAAATACACACTTTTGAAGTACACTTTAAATACAATAAAACGTACTTATTAAGTATATATTAAGTACACTTTTTTTTTACTTGGGTTGAAGTATTGAAATAAACTAGATGGCCACTCAAATCTACATTTTTCTGAGTACACTGTGTGCAGGCAAATGGCTGAATACATAAATATAAATGTAAAGACAACTTGTATCTTGTGCAAGCAATGCCCACGATACAAAGTTTGATAAAAAAAAATAATGTACTTACCCAGTTGATCCGATTTAAAATTACCATTGTTGATGATTTTTATTGTTATTATTGGTATCATTGTTACTGTACCTCAACATTACACTGTGGTTGATTGGCCCTTTGTAGTCAATGAAATGTGCTGTGGGAAAAGGAGGGAAGCGAGGGTGGAGGAGAGAGAACATCCCACCGACTGCATATTCCAGTACCCAGAATTTGGAATAAGTAACTAGTAAGACATAGTACATGGCATCTTTCAGAGATCAAATGGAACAACGGAAAATGTAAAAACTGAGAGACAAATGAAGAGTAGGTAGAGAGAAGAGGGATCAAGTGGAGAGGTAAAAGAGAGATAGGAAGTGAGGGAGTGATGGGTAGAGAAGGATAGTGAGGAAATAGATGGACTGAGAAAGTCAGAGTGTCAGGGGTATCTCTCAAAGTGAAGTGTCCTTGCCTCGCTAGGTGGTTTGCGTGTTTCACCAAAAGAGTATTATTATATCCAATAACTAGTTCTAAGTGTAATGGATAATTGGATACATATAAATTACTATAATAATGATTTAAGACCTTGTTTCAAACATCTCTACCTCTGCACTAACCTAGTTTATATATGATAGGCTCAGATGTTTTTTCACCTGTTTTTGAAAAACACTTTACTATTTAATGGAGTTAATTTGGTTGGCAAATTGTACCACGTTTTAATTTATCTAAATTCAACAGTGCGTAGAAATGCATTGGTATTGCTCTTTGGGATGCTCAGTCTCCCTACTGCTGCATGCCTTGTATTATATGTATGAATATCACAACTTTTACGGAGGCGATTATAGCGATTTATCAAAGGGTATTTCTCAAAGTGAAGTGTCCTTGCCTTGCTAGGACAAGTGACGTCCATTTTTTAGCGGATTTCACTAAAGAGTATCCAATAAAAATGACTCTAAGTGTAATGAATAATTGAATACTACTTGGTGAAATCCGCGAAAAAAGGGTTGTTGCTCATCCTAGCCAGGCTAGGACACTTCCCTTTGAGAAATACCCACACAGAGGAGTGAATAAGAGCGAGTGTCAGAGGGAATTTACTGCCTAACAGTTAATTAGTTCAGTGATCCTCGTCAAGCTCCGTGCCAGAATGACAGCTTGAACACTTCTAGCGATTTAATGTGACATCGTCAAGATTTACGAGTGAAATCTGTGTCATATACCGGTACTCACAAATGAGATATTTCAACCTAGAGATAATGATGGGACTACTAAGCACTACAGTCTGTCTTAAGCACTATGTGTCTTTCCCTATTTTACATTTCAGTAGAGGTCAAATTAGCACACATAATGAAGTTGTGAAGTTGTGATGAAATTGTAAATAGAAGCATGAATGAGGAAAGAACAAAAAATATACAAATTGTAAGAAGATTAATGCTTTTAGAACAATGCTAAATGCCTAAAAGAACTTTCAAAGAAATATCTTCATTAAAATCAGTGAATAGGATCACTGAGGCAGAATCACTGAGACAGGATTGAAAAATGCAGAACTAGAAATGCACTCAGAGAGCGCAGACCTCCGCCAAGGAAGTTCAGTTCCTTTTTAGACACATAAGATATGTGTGTCATGATGTGGTGTCATCCATGTAGATGTAGACCTGTTCAGAAAATTGAACCATGAAGTTGTAACCAAATTATATCTGTCTCCATTATAATTACAGTACCATGTTCCTCTGGTTAGCTGTGGTCTGTTTAGTTCACCTGTGAATGTGGTAGGCCTATTGGCAAAGTGATTGTGATTTGCAAATGCTTATTGAAGCTCACAGGTTGCTATTTGACACTTTTTTAACATTTATAAAAGAAATATGATAGACAGCATGCCTTTCATAGCCTACCTTAAAAAATCTCAAATCCAGAGAAAACATGGTTGTCAAGTGTACTACATCCCTCTCAGATCCGCATTTCGCAGAGGCCAATAGCTTTTAATAGTCCAACTATTTATACAATTCTTGTTGTAGCCTAGTTTATTTGCATGTTTTACGGATAAGTTTTGGCTCGTTGAGGGTGTCGCCGAGTTCACTGACGCCACTGTCATTCCATAACCGCAAGCTTGTCAATATGATTTTCTAGTCATTACATACAATTTAATTTGCCTGTTAACAGATGACTTGCATGGATCCATTCATTCATCCCATGTTTGTTCACCAACTAGGCCTAGTTGAAAACTTAACTTCGAGCTTGAAAGACGTGACCCCTTTCCTTTGTTGCCAACGTCTGCAAAAGCGCAGAGCTCAGAGAGTTTGCAGTGACAATGTTGCCGGTAATTTCGCCATATTTTTTTTTAGTCAGATGATGGAGTAGGCTACATGGATCAATCAGTGGATGAGCTGTAGACCTATTGAATTACAATATATACAGGCCTTTATGTTTTTTTAGACATTAAAACTGGGATAGAATGAGGTAGGATTTGGAAAGCTATTGCGGGGAGCGGTGTGCGCGTGTGTCTGATGCTTTGACTTGGACTTCACGTTTCACAGAGGCTATAATAACTTTGAATAGTCCAATTATACAATTCTTGTTCGTATTTCATTGCTACACTTTGGCTCCTTGGGGGCATCGCCGGATTCACCTGCTTGACGCGCTCTCTTTCATTCAAAAAACAAATGGACAGAATATTCTTAATACTATTGAAGAGGCATACCCTGCTCCCTATTCCTTGGGTCTATTGAAAATCACTGTTCGCCGTTATGAATCTCTTCTCTGTTGGTTCTGAAATTAAGTACAGCTAGTTATAACAATCTATGAGTTCAGCATAAGTATGCAGGAATGTTTTGTGTTGCTGGCGATATGCTATGCCTTCAGTGCGCTGTTATGAATCTCTTCATCACCGTTCGTTCGTTATGAAATTAAGTTCAGCGTAGTAGGCTACGCTAATGTTTTGTGGTAGGCCTACTGATATGCTATGGCATCAGTGTGCTGTGAAGCAACATATCACCACGGACTATGCCCTAGCTGCAATTCGCGCACACCTCTCCCTAAGCATTTACGAATGTTTTGTGACAGCATTGTGAACTTCAACAACCTCAAGGGTGCCTGTTGAAAGCCGTATGCCAAATACTTTCCTCACATGGGCTACTTGATTGTGGTTGGTGTAGGCGCTCTCGGCAAAAGACAGTCATTCCCTTGGGCCGGTGTCACGAACTTGGAGGAAATAGATTTATCTATTTATCCATCTACTGTGTGTGTGTGTGTGTGTGTGTGTGTGTGTGTGTGTGTGTGTGTGTGTGTGTGTGTGTGATATTCTTGCCGCGTCGCGTTTCACAGAGGCTGCTTAGTGCGCTGTGAAGCAGCAATTAAATCACCACGGATAAAACACTGGTTGCAATTCGCGTGCAGCAAATAACCACGGACTGACTATGTGGCAGTCTAAAGACAATCCCTTAAGAATTGTCCAATTCCCTCGCGCACCCGTGGTTGTATGCCAAATACATGCGCTGTGGGCTATGGGCTTTGATAGTGGTTGGTGTAAGCGCTCTCGCGGCAAAGACAGTCCCTTGAGAATTGTCCAATTCTCCTCGCACACCCCGTGGCAGTCCGCAAAGGTGCCAGGACACCCGTGGCGTATTCGATAGTGAGCCAGTGCTCAGGAGAAGCTGCCCTCCAAACATAGTTGGTGATCAGTGCTGATTTCACCCCGAGCATCTTGTTGCTTGACACTCTGACAGAATCAGCAAGACGTTTTATACTCACTGGGACGTGACGTCATCGCACCCTGTCCAGCCTTTATAAGGGCTCTAATTCGGTCTGATGACTTTGCCATTGTCACGTGGCGCAAGAGGCCAGGTGCTGCGAACACACGAACAAACAAACAAACAAATCGGGCGATCACATAACCTCCTGGCGGAGGTAACTAGATGGGATTTTCTTTTTCTACACATGGTGGTAATGCAGTAGGGTAGACTGAGTACAGTTGAGTACAGGGTAGGCCTACAGTTGAGACAAACCAAATATCTCTGGGCGCCAGTAATTAGGAATAACTCACAGCCGAGAGAGTGTGGGTAGTCGGCACAACTTTACTGAAGGAATGAACTCGCGGGAGAATACACACAGGAAGAGCGCCTGGGCGCGCATGCGCCAAAGTACAACAATAATACCAGGCAGTAGACTGGCGTGACCACCTTTCTTCCCCACACCCACCCCCCCAAACAGGGAAAACATAGTAGAGCAATCTAGCAATACACAGATATCATCAGAACGCATAAGCAACAATGTGGAACACATAAATGCAGTGATAAACACACAACAGGACATTATGCAAAAAGGATACATGAGGAGTCCATCATTAGTCCAACACATAGTCACTGAGATGGGATGGCTGGCGACGCAGCCTGGTGCCACGCCGGGGTGGGGAGTTCGCGCCGTCAGGGGTAGTGCAGGAGGACTCCGGGTCCTCTGGTGGGTCGCCTGGCACGGCAGCGGCAGGTACCGATGCGATCTCCAGGGGAATGGCAGGTGTTGGGGGAGGTACCACCTGGGGCACCTTCAGGAATGGAGGGCAGTCCTCCTCAGAAGCGTCGTCATCCCCAGAGGGACGGTTGATGTCCAGGGTGGAGACTGGGACCTTGTAGCAGTCCGTCAACTTGACCCGATAGGTAAAGTCCCTGAGTTGCGAGCCTGCAAACTTGCGCAGGCCACACCAGAGACCTTCGACAGACACGACCAGGTATCTGTCACGGCTGCATGTCTTGTTCCGGTCAGTGTGGAGGTAGACAAGGTCACCCACCTCAAGCAACGAGGGGGATAGAGTCTTACCCCGAGGGGCCTTGGACTTCTCGCTGTGAGCATGGTTCCTCACCCTTTCTTCATGCTGTGTACGTATGAGTTCTTCATCGGCAAGGGGCAGCTGGGTGGAGGTGAACTGGTCTCTCTGAGTCCACATCTCCCGGGCAGACAGGCCACGGGATCGCAGTCTGGAATTGAGGCAGGCAGTCGCCACTGCCAGGAGCCTCGGCGATATGGGACCGCCTCGAGGCTGCTGTCGCAGCAATTCCTCACCTAACTCTTGTACGGCCTTTTTTGCGACAGGGTTCTTGTTCAGGTTCTTCGCCCGCCCCAGCTCCAGTGAGATTCTATGCTGGGCGAGGAGTGGGTCAGAAGCCAGGGCCTTGAAAGCAGGGGCCGGGTCGGTCCGTATGACAGCGAATGGACCGTCGAGGGGCCGTAGTTCTATGCAAAGCCTGATGAGTCCATCTCGCAGGGTCTGGCTACCCTCGTCGTCCACCAGCATCGAGACAGTGTAGGATGTCACACACTCTCGTACCACCAGCACCAGTTGCCGTGCACGTTTCATGACATCAGCAGCAAAGGCGGCACCTACTGTAGCTGGGGGCGCAGATGACGACTGTTCGTTGACGACTTGGGGTGTATGACGGAGGGCCACACACGGATGACAGCCATCTGTGGCCCGGTGCACGGCTTTATCAAGGTCAAGGGCAAAGAAGTACCTGTCAAGTGTTTTTCTTAGCTGGTTGGCGGTGGGGTGGCTGAGCTGTAAGTGCAATGCAGTCACGAGGCCATCCAGGACCTGTCTGGGAACAATGATGCACTCCCGGCACGGAGAGAGGGGTTCTTCACGTTTTACGATTAGTAGGCCGTCCCCAGCTATCGATGCCACGCTGAGGTACCTTTTGACATCCCTGACGTCCGTCATTTTCTTAGATGGTCGGGTCCCCTGGGTAAGATGGGCATGGGTACGGCGTAAATCAGGGCATTCGGACTGGAGGGATCGCCACGCCGTTCTGCTTGTGAACGGCAGTCTCGCACGACCTGCCAGAATGTCATCAGTGGATAGCAGTCTGACGACTGAATCCTGGGTGCGCTGCACAAAGGTGCACACCTGGCATGCCATGTCCGTACAGTCAGGAGGGTTACGGCTAGCGAAGTCGGACGGAAGGATCGCTGCGCCAGCTACATGCCGTATTGACACTTGGAATCTGCACGCCGTGGAGAGGAACGTAGAGACACGGGGACTAGCAGAAAACTCGCCCCTGCATAGTTTTTTGTAGGCCTGAACGCACGGCTTGCTGTCTGTGAGGAGGCATGCCTTAGTTGTCGACTGAATAATGTAGGGGCCATAATGTTTGACGGCTGCTGCGATAGCGAGAGCCTCCACCTCACAGGGCAGCCATGTTAGCTGGTGGGCACGTAACTTGGCACTAAAGAAACCAGCCAAAGCAAGCTTGTCGTTGCGCATCACATATAGTGTGGCAGCAATGCCAGGTCTCCTGACAGCACCATCAGTGACGATCCACAGTTGGTCATCCGGGCGTGGTAGGATGACCGAACGACTGGAGGAGAGGCACTCTTTCACTCTATTAAAGGCACAGTGCAACTCTTCAGTCCACGCAATGTTGTCTTGCGAAGTCTTCCCTGCTATGGCGTCGTCCAAGGGGGCAAGGAGGGCAGAGCAATGTTTGATGACGCGGGCCATTACCTTGACTGCTCCAATGAACGATCTCATACCTCCCACTGATTTTGGCGGCTCACATGCAGCCAGGGTAGACACGCGGTGGGGGCTAGGCCTAAGTGTGCCCTGGGTCCACACCCACCCAAGGACGGTAGTGGAGTGTGGGTTGATGACCGTCTTAGATGCGGAGAGGCGCAGGTTGCATCGACTCAGAGCATGTAGGACACGGGTCCAGTTGTCGAACAGCTCCTCAGGTGAGTTGCCCCCGCAATACAGGTCATCGGCAAGCTTTGCCACGACGCCCGCCTGTAGCAGATCACCCAACACGCGGCACATTAGTTCCTCGAGTGCAGTCTCTGAACCGGGCATGCCCATAGCCGAACGTGCATAGACGCGAACTCCGCGAAAGGGGGTGACCACGCCACAATACTTCATGGAGTCGCGTTACAGTGGTATTTGGTAGAATGCGTTCGTCAAGTCTGTGGCTATGAGGTGTCTCCATTGGGCAACTTGGCGTAGGGTGCTGTCGACATCGGGCATGAGGGATGGTTGGGGCTTTGAGTAGCGGCCGACATCAGCGAAGGCGGTCACTAGGCGATAACCACCACTCTGCTTTCTGATGAGGAAGGAGGGGTTGAGATATTCCACGGAAACACCTACATCCTCAGGGCGATGGAATACACCCAGGTGCTCTAGCTCGTCAAATTTCTGTTGTAACTCAGTGAGTTTGTCCCTGCCGTACAAGGGTAAGCGACCTTTGCGTTGTGGTGGCTCGACTGGGCCCATATTCACCTTGGCCTCGAATGGGCCCTCAGCGCCGTTGTAGCCAGAGATAGCAGGGTTGAATACCTCGTCATATTGGTCCAGCAAGGAGTGAAACCTATCCTTGAAGCCAGGAGGGAGTAGGTTGTCTGGGTCTACTTGGACGCCCTTGGAATGCTGAACAGTTGCAGGTCGGACTGGGAGGTGTCGGGCCATTGGCACGGTGGTGTGAGTGTCAGGTGCGGGGCTCGGGACAGTGACTGTGGAGAGGGGGTCCACTTGGCAGAAATGTTGGTGGCGCCTCAGGACATGCGGCTCACCTGACAAGTTTGGGATCCGGATCCTTCCTGCGACGCTGGATACCACTGCAGGGCGGGGCCAGTTGTGTGTGGTCTCGCATTTGGCCGTGTGAGTGTCCAGGCGGGGCTCCATGGCGTAGGCTGTGTCCGCTGGAGCGTCAGGTGGGAGGGGAATTTCAAGAAATTCACCTGGCCATATGGTGGTCGACACGGGAGGGGCACGCAATGTGATGGTGCGGCGAACCGCGTTCTCTGTGAGAGCCGTGTTCGCGGAGCCGTAGGGGAACACAGCGCCATTAGCTAGGGTAATCAGTCTCTTGGCAGGGCGCACTGAAATGTCATTTGAGGACATGAAGGGAGTGCCTGCGAGTATGTCCACATCCAAATTTTCCACAACTAGGCCGTCGAAGTGGAACTTATTGGCACCCCGGTTGAATGTGAGGCGGGTCTCGCCCACAACCTTCATGGGAGAGGAACCATCGGCTTGGTGGGCAGACTGGGAGCTGGGGGTCATGTGAGCTCCGAGGCGGTGCGCAGCAGACAGTCTGATCATGTTGCAGGTGGCGCCGGTGTCGAGGATAATGCGTGCATGGTGGTGTTTGTGGAAGGTATCGATATATGGTGATTGTCTGACCTGGACGGCACGGGCAGTATGGGACTGAGTTGGCTCAGGGCATATAGGAGGAAGTGCCTCGTCATCAGAGCACTCCTGGTATGTGACTGGGTCCATGGGGTCTTCATCGAGCACAGAGACAATCTGTCTGGCTTTGAGCATGAATTTTCTGTCTTGTTCGGGTAGATATTTGCATGAGCTGAGAAAGTGTGCATTATTTTGGCGGCCTGCTTGGGTGCACAGGGGGCATGACTTTTCACGCGGGCTTGGCCGCATTGGCATTTTAGGGGCAGCAAAGGGGAACTGACGGGGTACTGTGCCACTGTATGTGCGGTTAGAGGCAGCTGCACGCATAATTTTGGCATCGTCGGCTGCACGGATTTCAGAGAGTAGGGAATCAAGTGCTTGGGAAATCTCTGGTTTGATAGATGCCAATGTGCGAGTGCGCAGCTCAGTGCCATATCTTTGCTTGACAAGTTTTGGTAGATCAGCATGAATTAAACGCAGCCAAGTCATGACTACAAAATTTTCAAGGGAAGGGGACAGCTCTTCATCCTCAGCTAGGGCAACGCCATGATGGGTTAAGCCAGCTGCTTTAAGGAGGCTATCCTCTGTGAAGGCCATAAGTCGCTGGTATAAATCTTCAGCACGTTCATCAGCTTCTAAATGAATATCTACAAAGTCAATGAGCTGAGCCCCTGTGGTTTGGAAGCCGTAATGTAAACGAATGGCTTGCCATATGCTCTCAATGGACGTGGAATTTTTGACAATGGTGTTACGGGAGATCACAGGGCAATAATTAGCAACTTGACCTAGCATGAGTTCTAACTGGCGGACTTTATGTTGAGCAGTCCGCCTGCGAGCTGCAGGAATTGCCTCACCATCGTCCTGAAATCCTCTGAGAGGGGTATCACGGCTCTTCTTACCCCATGCTGTGCCATCGATGAGGAAAGGAGCGAACACCGGATCCAGTGAGAGTGTGTATAGAAGGTTTTGTTTCCAGTTTTCGAATGAGTTCAGAGTCTCGTGCTTGGTCAGGCACCACTGTTTCGGTGCGCGGTTGATATTAGCCATCACGTAAGTGTACTCAAACTACCTTCTCGGCCGTTGACACGTTCGTCGGAGTCGGAGAAACTGAAGCTGAAAGGCTGGGTTCGGTAACTTTGCGCTGCCACCACGCCAGTAATTAGGAATAACTCACAGCCGAGAGAGTGTGGGTAGTCGGCACAACTTTACTGAAGGGATGAACTCGCGGGAGAATACACACAGGAAGAGCGCCTGGGCGCGCATGCGCCAAAGTACAACAATAATACCAGGCAGTAGACTGGCGGGGTAACAACGCAACTCTGATCTAATTTTTGCTGTGGACATGGGCCTCGATATCCTCTTTAGATCTTGGAAAATTTGAAACCAGCCCATAACACAAATCCAAAGATATTGGGAAAATGCTGTTTTCGACAGGTCAGATTTACTTCACCAGGGTCCTTCAACAATGAATATCTAATGACCAGTAGTTATCCTCTTGGTATAAGTTACATGATTGCAAGCCATGAAATGTGCTCTAAAAGCAGACATATTTCCTGACATCATAACAGTTAACACCTTTTTAAAATCTTTATCAATGTGTGATCTGGCCAGAAGGGGACAGTTTAGACGCTAGCCTGTAATGCTAATTTCACTATGTAAAACCAATGTAAAGATGCTAACGGGTACAGTTGAGTACAGTATTTTGCTATCAGCCATGCTATTAGCTCCCATGGCTATTACCTCCCATTGATTAGAATGGTGTCTCAACTGTACTCTACTATGTCTCAACTGTACCCCACCGTTTTTCAGCTAGGGTACAGTTTGGACAAAGGTGCACCTTTTTTGTTTGATTAATTACATAAACATTAAACATCCCAGAGATATAATTCCTTGATTATATATTTGCCAACATCCTGAAAATATGTTCTGTCCAAAACAACTTTCTTTTTACGACCTTTTAATAGTCTAATTTCTGCGTGGAAGGGGACAAAAATAAAAGTGTACCCAACTGTACTCAGTCTACCCTACCAGCTCTTCATTACTTTTAGGGATTCCGTTTTATATCTCCCTTTAGCCCTGCCTTACATCATGTTAAGAAACCCACATGTGGTGCAACTGTACTTCCAAATTATATCCAGTATGCCACTTAAGTTATATGTTGTAAAGTTTCTGGGTTCTATATTCCAAATGTTAGCAGATGCTTACCTTGCGATACCATGTTATCTGATTGCTACCGTATACTATCTGGTGACAGGGTGTTTTGCTATCTGCAAAATATTCTCCAGACTATAGCGCTCAGATTCTTTGCTATCAGGTTTGGTGTTGCCATCTGATCGCATGCTGCTGAGCTACGCTATCAGGTGGCTCCGTAATAGATCTTCAGCCTGAAGGGAGTGAATAAAGTGGAGTGTCACTGCTTTAAAACTACATGGAGACATGGAGACCCGGACTCTCCATGAGTATCTTCCATCAGTATACCCCACATCAATTCATATAGCAGAAGGGGCATGTCAGTCAAAAAGCTGAGCTCCTGCACAATCAGACGGGACGTAAATCTGACACCAAAGTGGCATCAGTCCTTGACTTGTCTCCTCTGAAATCTCAGTCAGCGTGACACATGTCCAATTAACAGGCTGACAGGTGATGTAATGAATGGTGTTAGTGGTGGCTGGCTAGTGGGAGTTGATTAGCATATGTGATGCATTAGCTACGTTAGAGTCCCTGGGGGTGGAGGTGATGCAGGGTTGCAAATGCTCTCACAGGACTCCACACTGACATGATATTCTCTGCACGCACGCACGCACGCACGCACGCACGCACGCACATAAACTTTTTTTCTCAAGGTGATGATGGCACAGCCCTTCTTCCCCTTACCCCATCAAAAAGTGTTCTTGGTGTCAGTTTCTTGCCATGAGTGTGTGAATAGGTGAATATGAGGCATACATTCTGAAGTTCTTATAAGAATAGAAAAGTCCATTTGCCATTTGCCAGGTCTCTTGTACAGGGCTCCCTACTTTCACTCACACATACACACACACATACAAGCATCACAAGCACGGTGCACATCAACCCACATAGACAGCTGTCTCAACTATTACCAATCAAGAAGTGCCCTGCAGGCTTTCTGACTGGACTGACTCCCCATTACCTTTTCACATGGAAGCATACAGCTCTCTCATGTTCACACACATACACAAGCATACACATCGGCAGACATTTTGGACATACACACACTGTTGTTTTCATGGCTAGACACACACTTGCAGACATACCGCACAGCCTCACACATCTTGGAAATCGTTTCGTTTTCAGGTCTGATTTGTGCTGTCAATCATAAAAACAACAAGGCTATTAATACCCTTAACCCTTAGGCTTTTCTTGTGTGTGTGTGTGTGTGTGTGTGTGTGTGTGTGTGTGTGTGTGTGTGTGTGTGTGTGTGTGTGTGTGTGTGTGTGTGTGTGTGTGTGTGTGTGTGTGTGTGTGTGTGTGTGTGTGTGCACACGTGTTACAGTAAGAGAAATGGATATGAAAGTGTGTGGGCTTGTGTCTGCCAGTCTCTCTCTCTCTCTCTCTCTCTCTCTCTCTCTCTCTCTCTCTCTCTCTCTCTCTCTCTCTCTCTCTCTCTCTCTCTCTCTCTCTCTCTCTCTCTCTCTCTCTCTCTCTCTCTCTACTCACATGGTGCAAAAAGAGATGAGCCAGTAGCCCCAGAGGTGCTTCAGTGTCTCCAGAGTTGTCTCCAGTTGCACATCAGTAGCTGAAACTGAGACGCCCACTAGGAGAACGATGGACGAGATGTGTTATCACAGCCAAGGCACAATGCACAGATAACTTACTCAGATACTGCTAGATAACCTAGGTAACTGTTGTACCCATGTGTAGAAGTAAGACTTTATTGCTCTCTGTGTGTGTCTGTGTGTGTGTTCATGTTGAAGTTGAGCTATAAAGCCTATGCTTACTGAGATGATAAAGCTGTGTTGATGCTCATGTACTTACAGCATGATGATTGACCTGCACCCCTGACTTTCGCCTGAGATTCTTTCAGTATATAGAGATATGCCAATATAATAGGTTGCTATGGGCACCTTACATGACCAGGTTCCGGTCTCCCTAAAGGGGCGTGTCATAATACTCCTACAATGAATAAAACATTCCCTAGGTCTGCCTAAAGGGGGATTTCCCCCCTCCCCCTTGCAATAGTAGAACCCGGAAACAATGGGCCAATGGAATCTCTCTCCCTCTACTCTCTCTGCTTTCGCTGTCCATCTGAGTCCCACACTATGTGAGGTGTGTGTGAATGCCCAGGAGCAAACAACAATCCAATTTTCCTCTTCAGTGTCCTGCTGCTAAATGAGTGTCTGTATACTCAGGTGAAGTTTTAGAAAAATCTCTAAGGACACATAATACAGTTCTTATGACATCACAGACAAGTAACCACACTGGAATAGAGTGGCAGACTAACATGCATCTGTTAAAAGGACACTGTGTGAGATTTTTAGTTGTTTATTTCAAGAATTCATGCTACCCATTCACTAATGTTACCTCTTTCATGAATATTTACCATCACCATGAAATTCTAAGTATTCATTATGACTGGAAAAATCTTCCATGAAAATTACATGAAAAGTGGGATCTTCTCCATGGTCCGCCATTTTGAATTTCAAGAAATAGCCATTTTTAGTTGCAAAAATGACTGTACTTGGGTCATACTAGAAAATTTTAGTTTATTACTTAGTACATTTTCATGAAAAGATCAAATTTGGCAATAGGCAACCCAGTTTCAATGACCAGCATAGTTGCAGTACCTTTTTTGACCATTTCCTGCACAGTGTACCTTTAGGGTAAAGCCACTAAAAGTCCCACTGAATGCAAACTTGTAGACTAACTGAAAAATTTGTAATAATCATACATTACATTTTTT
>NC_085859.1:54268130-54333130 GCF_034702125.1 Engraulis encrasicolus | reverse complement strand
GGGGCAGACTAACAACAGATTAACTAACATCACCCCAAGGTGAATCTGGCTGGAATCCTTTGCTGAGCTTATACTACCGTTCAAAGACAAAGTGCAGTGACTACATCTTTTGGCAAACTGGACAATATCCAAGTCAATGTCAACGGTTTGAAGGCATTTATGACACTTTCAATGTTGCCACCACTTGTAGGGTAGTATAAAGGTCTAGGAGCTCTGGAACATTGTCTCTCTCTCTCTCTCTGTCTCTCTCTCTCTCTCTCTGTCTCTCCCTCTTCCTCTCCCTCTCTCTTTCTCTCTCTCTCTCTCTCTCTCTCTCTCTCTCTCTCTCTCTCTCTCTCTCTGTGTTTGTGTGTGTGTGTTAAAGCTATAAAGTCTATGCTTACTCAGATGATAATGCTGTGTTGATGCTCATGTACTTACAGTATGATGATTGACCTGCACCCCTGACTTTTGCTGTCCATCTGAGTCCCACACTATGTGAGGCATGTGTGAATGTCCAGGAACAATCCAACTGTCCTCTTCAGTGTCCTGCTGCTAAATGAGTGTTTGTATACTCAGGTGAGGTTTTAGAACCATCTCCAATGACACATAATACAGTTCTTGTGACATCACAGACAAGTGACCACATTGGAATAGAGTGGCAGACTAGACAAGAGACTATCACCCTAAAGTGAATCTGGCTTGAATCCTTTGCTGAGCTTGTACTAAAAGACAAAGTGCTGTGACTACATCTTTTTGACAAACTGGACAATAGCAAAGTTAATATCAACGTTTTGAAAGCATTCATGACACTTTCAATGTTGCCACCACTTGTAAGGTAGTATGTAGGAGCTCTGGAACATTGTCTGTCCCTGTCTGTGTGTGTGTGTGTGTGTGTGTGTGTGTGTGTGTGTGTGTGTGTGTGTGTGTGTGTGTGTGTGTGTGTGTGTGTGTGTGTGTGTGTGTGTGTGTGTGTGTGTGTGTGTGTGTGTGTGTGTTCATGTTGAAGTTGAGCTATAAAACCAATGCTTACTGAGATGATAATGCTGTGTTGATGCTCATGTACTTACAGCATGATGATTGTCCTTCACCCCTGACTTTTGCTGTCCATCTGAGTCCCACACTATGTGAGGCGTGTGTGAATGTCCAGGAGCAAACAACAATCCAACTGTCCTCTTCAGTGTCCTGCTGCTAAATGAGTGTCTGTATACTCAGGTGAAGTTTTGAGACACATAATACAGTTCTTTTGACATCACAGACAAGTGACCACATTGGAATAGAGTGGCAGACTAACAAGCATCTGTTCAAGAGACATTCACCCTAAAGTGAATCTGGCTTGAATTTTTTGCTGAGCTTAACCCGTTAGCGCAGAGCCTATGATATAACCTTACTGTCACCAAAATTGTAATGGCTATATCTTAATCTGTTACTCAAAGGTCTCTGTACTGTCAAGAAATGTTGTTATGATGTAGTTGTTATGATGTCTTGGATAAGGGTGGCTGTGCTGTGAGAATCATGTTTTTGACTTCTCCAGCGCATTCAACACCATACAACCACTGCTGCTGAGAGCTAAATTGGTGCGGATTGGAGTGCAGCCTAGCCTGGTAACCTGGATCACTGATTACCTCACAGAGCAGAGCCAGTTTGTAAGTATGGGGGATTACATCTGAGACAGTGATCAGCAGCACAGGAGCACCACAAAGAACGGTGCTTTACCCCATGTTGTTCACTCTTTACACAACGGACTTCAGCTACAATTCTGGGACATGCCACATGCAGAAGTTCTCAGACAACACTGCAATTGTGGGGTGTATAAGAGACGGCCAGGAAGAGGTGTAAGGTGGACTGGTGGACGAATTTGTAGGATGGTGCCAAAACAATTAGCTGCACCTGAACACCACCAAAACCAAAGAAATGGTGATTGATTTCAGGCGCTCCACCCGGCCCTTGGTGCCTGTTTCTATTGGGGGAGAGAATGTGGAGACTGTCTGTACTTACAAGTACTTAGGAGTGCACCTCGACAATAAACTGGACTGGTCCACAAATTCAGATGCGCTTTACAGGAAAGGTCAAAGCAGGCTGTATTTCCTCAGACGACTGAGGTCCTTCAATGTCTGCAGCCAACTTTTGCTTATGTTCTACCAGTCTGTCATGGCCAGCGTGCTCTATATGCTGTGACTTACTGAGGTGGAAGCATTAGGAAGAGAGACGCGGGACGCCTTGACCAAAGAAACTCAACAGAAGAGCAATCTCTCGGGGGGAAATGCATTGGCCACGGTGTAGTACGGGGGCGTTACCAGAGGACACGAGTGGATAGAAAATTAACTCCCTTGCACATGGTCATTGGTGAGTGGGTGCGATGGATACAATTGCCATACTCCCTTGCGCATGGTCAGTGGGGGCGACACCATGATGGATAATTTGTGGCCAAATTAACGGCAGCTGTTGGTCAGCAGTAATTGCAGGGGGTAGTTAAAGACAGCTGACAAACATTCAAGCTGTCCTATGTGACCTGTTCCATACTCCGACCCTCGCGGAAGTGTCATTGCATGCTTCCCTGATGCTTCCAATACTGACCGTAGAAGAAGAATAAAATTTCCGTACTCCCCTCGCCATCATTTCATACTATGCTGTTATGACGTGAGTAAGCCCTCTTGTCTCAACTCAAGCCTCTTTGGCCTTGACAGACTGGTGAGGAAGGCGGGGTCAGTGGTAGGCAGTGTTGGGAGTAACTCGTTACAAAAGTAACTAATTACTGTAATGCATTACGTTTTTGAGTAACGCAGTAATGTAACTGATTACAGGGGAAAAAATCGGTAATATGTCCTCGTTACAATGCAAGTAACTTGCACATTACAACACATTTTTTTCACCTAAATTTTGTGTGGGTATTTTGTTTTCTTTATACAATGTTCGCGGATCACTGCGAGATCAGCTACAGTGAGTCCAATATGTATTTGATCCCTTGCTGATTTTGTTGGTTTGCCTACTAACAAAGACATGATCAGTCAATAAATGTTATGATAATATGTATTCTAATATGGAGAGACAAAATATCAAAAAGAAAATCCAGAAATTAACTGAAGAGAATATATATTAATTTATTTCCATTTCATCGAGCAAAATAAGTATTTGATCCCCTGCCAACTGATTACAGTTCCTGGCCCACAGACCAGATGGGCACTTCCAATCAACTTGTCATCTGAATTAAAGACACCTGTACATACTAACATGCATAAAAGACACATTGAATCAGCAGAATCAGTCCATAGTATGAGTGAATCAGTCACACTCCAACCTCACCAGCATGGGTAAGACCAAAGAGTGGTCAAATGATATCAGGGACACGATTTTAGACCTGAACAAAGATTAAATGGGCTGCAAAGCCACAAGAAAGAGACTGGGTATTAATGACCCAGCTGTTGATGCATTTCTTCCAAAATGTGAGGAATACAACATGACTATCCATCAGCCTGTCTGGGGTTCTATACAAGATTTGACCTTTTGTAGGGATTTGATAATCATGAGAACAGAAATAAATCACCCTAGAGCTATACGGTATGAACTAGGCAATGATATCAAAGCTACTGACCAAAATCACTGAGAAAACTACTGGTAGCACTTAATGCCACAGAGGTTTAGAATCCAGTAGTGCACACATGGTACCTTTACTTCAGAAGGAACCTGTGCAGTCCCACTTGAGGTTTGCCAACGGACATCAGACTGATTTAGGATATGATAAGGAGGTGCTGTAGTCAGATGAAACCAAAATCAAGATGTTTGGCATTATCACAATTCAATGTGTTTTGAGAAAGAGTACTACTGTCTATGATCCCAAGAACACCCTCCTCACCATCATGCATGAAAGTGGTATCATTATGGTTTGAGGGTGTGTGTGTGTGGCCAAGGCACAGGACAACTTCACATCGTCAACGAATGGATGGAGGGAGACATGTAATGTGCAATCCTGAGTGCAAACGTCCTTCCCTCCACCACTACACTGAAGGGTGGGCCATTTTTGGATCTCCCAACATGACAATAATACACAACATACAGTCAAAGCAATGAAGGAGTGGCTCAATAAGAAGCATATTAAAGTCGTGAAGTGGCCTAGACAGTCTCCAAATATTAACCCTATAGTAATTCTATGGAGAGAACTGAACCTCCCATTTGCCAAGCTACAGCCACAAACTATTAATGTTTTAGAGATAATGTGCAAAGAAAAATGGGCAAAAATATGTTCTACTATATGCACTAACATTGTCATCAACTAAAAGAAGCATCTGACCTCAGTGCTAGACAACTAGGGCTTTGCCACAAAGCACTTTATCTTCTTTAGCTAGAGGGGTCAAATACTTATTTGCCTAAATTAAATACAAATAAATTAAAATATATTATTTTAAGCTATTTTCTGGAATTTATTTTTGATATTCTGTCTCTCCATGTTTGAATACATATTATCATACATTTATAGACTGATCATGTCTTTATTAGTGGGCAAACCGGCAAAATCAGAAAGGGATCAAATACATATTGGACTCACTGTATTGCCTACAATAGCCTACATCCGTGCAGAGATTTTAAAGTTTCACGCAGAACATTGCTTCCTCTTTCACGCTTCGTCTCTCGAAATTGCAGGCTGACAAAGGATGACCGATCCAGAAGATCCAGCTTGCTCGTTTTCAAGATGGGTATATGCCCACTACTTTGACTCCATTGAAAATAAGGACGCCAAACACATTTAAGTTAAATGCACACTGTACTTGAAACCCAAACCGCTTTCCACGTCGAAAAACAGTAGCCTACAAACAATTTGACGATTTGAAGAGGTGCCATAGCACCACCAAATTAGTCAGGAAAGGAGGGGATGCATCCCATTCGCACGAGACAGGGACACGGCAGGGTAGGCTATCCGACGGGGGGGATGAGTATGTGGCACCCCCCTCACTTTTGTTCAACTAAAACTCACTAAAATTGAAATAAATCAATTTGAAATAAAATATTATAGGCCTCTTGGCTCATTAATGCTTATTATATTTCATTGTAGCTTCAGCTGTACTTATCAAGCCTCAACTCCACTATCGTCCTTGGCATTGTTCAACAACGTTTATGACAAAATCTGGCGCATGTGGGGGGTTGGACATAGCTTCTGGTTCACCAGGAAAGGGGGTTGGGGGGTGGGACATAAAAAAAAAGAAATTGAAAACAAAATTCGGCCGGACGATGACCAAACCTGACAACCAACCGGAACCAAACTTTTATTTGTCTTAGGCCTTATTGTATGTGGGTAAGTCGCAATTCCTGAAAATGTTGGTTTTCAGTCTGCAGGCTTCCAAAACGACTTGTGGATGGCAGGTGAAAGTCATGCCACCTCATAGATTTGCACTATTGCCAAATTCTTATTTCCAGCCATTTTGGCTAAAGTAACTAAAAGTAATGCAAAAGTAGTGTAATGCCTTACTTTTAAAAAAAAAAGTAATGTTGTAATGTAAGGCATTACTTTTAAATGACAGTAACATGTAATAAGTAGTGCATTACAGTTTTTGAGTAACTTTCCCAACAGTGGTGGTAGGCATGGAGCTGGAGACTCTCAACTCAACAGCTGAGAGCAGAGCCCTGAACAGACTGGACTGTATTATGGATAATCAGCTACACCCCCTTCACACCACCTTCAGTAACCAGCTGAGTCTGTTCAGCCACAGACTCCATGCTCTCACCTGCAGGACAGACAGGCTAAGGAGGGCCTTTGTCCCATGGGACATTCAACTGTTTACTGTAACAGTATACACTAAGAAGGACATCATTATTGGGGATTGCACTGCCTGAGATGCCAGAGCTGGCCCAGATCGGGAAACCTGTTGGTGTGTGTGTGTGTATGTGTGTGTGTGTGTGTGTGTGTGTATGTGTGTGTGTGTGTGTGTGTGTGTGTGTGTGTGTGTGTGTGTGTGTGTGTGTGTGTGTGTGTGTGTGTGCCTGTGTCTGTGTCTGTGTCTGTGTCTGTGTGTGTCTGTGTGTCTGTTTATGTGCTACTTAACACCTGAATTTCCCCCCTGAGGATCAATAAAGTTCCTCTACTCTCTACTCTCTCTACTCTACTAGTTGAGTATTTTCAGCAACTAGTGAATAGGCCAGCCGGCGATCCCATCTGCAGTAAGAGGCTGCAGACAATTTGCAGTGACTACATCTTTTTGCATTTATGTCACTTTCAATGTTGCAACTTGCCACCACTTGTAGGGTATAAAGGTATTGGAGGTCTGTAACATTGTCTCTCCCTGTCTCTCTCTCTTTCTGTGTGTGTGTGTGTGTGTGTGTGTGTGTGTGTGTGTGTGTGTGTGTGTGTGTGTGTGTGTGTGTGTGTGTGTGTGTGTGTGTGTGTGTGTGTGTGTGTGTGTGTGTGTGTGGCCTACCGGTAATCAACATTAAAAAGGGGCAAGACAACCAGAGCATTGGATTTGTATCCAGGGAAACTGTCATCCTTCTCACATAAGGCCTGTTTAACTGCTATCACACCTAAAGGTGTCATTGGCTATTTTTAAACTGTAAATGAGAGAAGGAGGCCTTAGGGAAATCCAACAGAAACACTTTGTCAGTGGAACTTTGGAAGTGATGGTTTATAAATCCTTGTTATGGCATATAAAGGCTTATTGATTGTAGTTCAATAGTTCAATAGGAACGATAAATGATATAGGCCTATTAGGGGACAAAAAGAGTGACTTGAGAGATGGCAATAGTAAATCAATTAGGCTAACTATTCAACTTTCCGTCTAGGCCTAGTACATTGTGATGTAATTATCGTGTTAATAGGAGAAAGCTATTCATTGTACATTGTAGTTAAACGGGATCAATCACTAGAGTACAGTACAAACAATGAAACGTATGCATTCCTTAAATGTGTTCTATAGAAGTTTAAGTCTGGTGTGAAACATTGCCCGATCTTTTTGTGAATTTGTGGTGCCCATAAAACATGAAAAACCATTTCAAGTATTGTTCTTGCCTTCCCAATGGTTCATGAAGACAGTTACAACATCCATGTGCGCTAATTACAATCAGCTACGTAGAGTATGTGGTTCTGCATGTCCTATTCTCTGCTTGCTATAACAATAAACTCACGACTTCTATGAATATATTGTATCTTGTTGTAGGCCTACATGTATATTACTGAGTCATTTCGTTCTTTTCTCTGAGGATCTGTTGCAGACTAGTGTTCAGTTGTTCAGAGGCACTTGGGTCAGGTCAGGTCTTTAGTGAAAGGACAGGCAGGCGAGCAGTGGGACTGGAGAAAGACTGAACTGACAATGAGGCATGACTCAGCCTCTTACTCACCCAGACAGACAGACTGATACACACACACACACGCGCGCACATTCACACGCACACACAGAGGTGCGCACTCACACACACACACACACACACACACACACACACACACACACACACACACACACACACACACACACACTTCTGAGTCATCATGTTTGGGGCGATGACTGAATATGACAGAATGGATACATTTGACCCAGCCACCAGCCAAGACTCTCACACACCCCGTCATCTGACACTCTCTTCAGTTTGGGTTCCAGAATTTTTAACCTGGTTCTCACGCAGATAGTTGTTGGGCGAAAATGCATGAGGGTCTGCGTGAGAACCAGTCTAGAATTTTTTAGCATATAGCAGACAACTCTAACTTCACAATTTACACTTCCATCGACTCTGGTCACATTCAAGTTACAGTAAGTAACATTAATACCCAAGAGGCAATCTAACTTCTTAAAGCGATGGTTCGGAGTAGAATCACCCTAATGCCATTTGAACCGTGACACCCATCCACCTTTACATCCGAAGTGTTTTCTGCCGCAGGCTTACATCAACAGAGTTGCCGTGTTATTCGATGTTTATTCCGGATAGCTTGACTCAAGCGCATATGGATCCTGGGCACGGTCTCCAAACTTTCCCCACAAAAATAACATGTCATGACACCAAACTTCTACAGTATAACAAATGTGGTTTGTACTCACAAAAAGATGAATTTGAAACTGTGTACATAGTCCAGGAGTTTATTAGTAACAACACACGAGACGATTAGCTTTTCTGCTGCTAAACATCCGTCGACGTCACTTCCTCCAGCTGGGACTTTGTTGATGGAAACAAATACACGTGAGTCCAGAAGGCGGAAAACTCAAAAAGACAGCTTGCGCTACAACTAGAAATTAACCACTTCGGATTTAAATTTTACCACGTTTAATAAATAGAAGACGATGCCACACTCGTGCATATATCCTGGCTGTGGACTAAAACACAAACCTTACAATAAAGAAAGTCCCAGCTGGAGGAAGTGATGTCGACGGATGTTTAGCAGCAGAAAAGCTAATCGTCTCGTGTGTTGTTACTAATAAACTCCTGGACTATGTACAAAGTTTCAAATTCATCTTTTTGTGAGTACAACCCACATTTGTTATACTGTAGAAGTTTGGTGTCATGACATGTTATTTTTGTGGGGAAAGTTTGGAGATGGTGCCCGGGATCCATATGCGCTTGAGTCAAGCTATCCGGAATAAACATCGAATAACACGGCAACTCTGTTGATGTAAGCCTGCGGCAGAAAACACTTCGGGTGTAAAGGTGGATGGGTGTCACGGTTCAAATGGCATTAGGGTGATTCTACTCCGAACCATCGCTTTAACTAAGGTAAACATTATCTCCATGTAAACAAAGTAGGCTATCTGTTATCTCTCACCTAAAAGCTTGAATGCTAACCAACTCCCGTTCTGTCTTGGGTCATTATTATTATTATTTTTTTTTTTTAGTATTATTTCTACTTTATTTTACTATGGTAGTCACATTGAGGCGACTACCTCTTTTCCAAGTGAGCCCATAGCTAAGAAAGCAGCAACGATGCAAAACACACTACAGAGGACACATATACCTAGAGCATATAAAGACAAAACAGACATCTCACAAAAGACAGCATATCCACAAAAAGTAAGGATTAGGACAAAAAAACATGCAGCATATAACCATGCAGACATAAAATATGCAGGACCATTAAGCCACGGATGGAAGAAAAATGATCACAGTATAGAAACTGAAGATATGGAAACATGCACAGTACATACAAGATCTGTTCAATTGTAGCAGGGAAATGATGAATCCATGCATCCACATCTTTTCAGTATACTTCAGGGCCCTGTGCTAATACAAATGTGTTTTTCTTCACAGGACCGCTACAAAGGAACAGCAAAAACTTTCTATCACACTGAAATGATAATGTAAATAAGTATTTTTATGTGATAGTGCTTGTGTATGTCTTGTCTGATGTCTCTCTCTCTCTCTCTCTCTCTCTCTCTCTCTCTCTCTATATATATATATATATATATATATATATATATATATATATATGTTGTTTTGGTATGAAGAATCCAACAAGCATTATTCAGAAGCATTTCACACCAACCACTATTCACATTCATCACCACATGTTCACACTTGCCATGGCCTATATTCATGGGTCGTAGGGGAGCAACACCTTGTGTTGAATTCAGACTGTGGAAAAAAATACCATTTTATTCATTATTATGAATATTTATTAGAAGACGATATTCACTGAGGTATTACATGTTAGAAAACAGCCTGTTACAAAAGAGAGGATTTGAAAATTATAAAACAGATCTAAAATATTTAAGGTAAAATGAAAAAAAAACCCTAACAGCTACCTTTCTTAGTATGCATGTCATGCGTTAGTTTGTACCTTGGTGCTCCATCAAAGAAAAAAAAACCTGCTGCTTTGTGTGCTCTCTCTCTCTCTCTTTCTCTCTCTCTCTCTCTGTTAAAGCCAAGGGATTGAATATGTTGCTATGTACATGGGCAGCTGTGTGTGTGCGCGTGTGCATGCCTGTATGTTTGTGTTTGTGTATATAATGTGTGTGTGTGTGTGTGTGTGTGTGTGTGTGTGTGTGTGTGTGTGTGTGTGTGTGTGTGTGTGTGTGTGTGTGTGTGTGTGTGTGTGTGTGTGTGTGTGTGTGTGTGTTTTGTCTCCCTGATGTGCTGATGTTTCTGGAATAAATGAATGAAAAGAGACTAGTAAGAGGAATGTATCTGAAATCACAGCCTCGCTCTTATTCCATCATGTCACTGCCGTTGTGTGTGTGAGAGCATGTGTGTGTGTGTGTGTGTGTGTGTGTGTGTGTGTGTGTGTGTGTGTGTGTGTGTGTGTGTGTGTGTGTGTGTGTGTGTGTGTGTGTGTGTGTGTGTGTGTGTGTGTGTGTGTGTGTGTGTGCGTGCGTGTGTGTGCATGTGTCTATACTCAGCAAGTCTGCATACTGAGTCAGGGCAACATTACTCCATAATTCATTCCACTACTTTTTCTCCTCATCTCTATCTCTCAACCTTTTCTCCCCCTCCCTCACCTTGTCTCTTCCTAAGTCTTCCCTCTCTCGTCTTTTTCACCGTGTTTTTTCCTTCCACACCACACACCCCCATTCTCTCTCTCTCGCTCTCTCTCTCTCTCTCTCGTCTCTTTTTTTGTCTGTGTTGTGTTCTCCTCCCATTGATTCTGTGTGTGCATGCGCGTGTGTGTGCAAAATCCTGCAATAGTGTGAAATGTGGTGTGTTGGGGCCATCCCAGGTGTTGGGTAATCCACCCTGGCCTGTTATCAGCAGCAAGACACCACAGTGGCTGCAATCACACACACAACACCTTGGGATGCTGTCACCGCCTGGCCTTACTCAAGAATCCTGAATGTCACTGTCCTACAATGGCAAAGGCTAGAAACTGTGTTGACGCTTAGAATACATTCAGAATACACCGAGAAAAATGCCTTTCATCTTGTCATACTACCCAGTGTAACATTCTGAAACAGTTATTATTGCAGCCTGGCCTTGCTCATGAATCCTGAATGCGACTGTCCTATGGCAAAGGCTAGAAACTGTGTTAACATGAGAATACACTGAGAAAAATGCTTTTCGTCTTATCATACTACCCAGTCTAACATGCTGAAATGGTCATCATCATAGCCTGGCCTTGCCCAAGACTCCTGAATGCACCGCCCTGAAAAGAAAAGGCAGGAGAATACTATTAGAAAATGCTTTCATCTTGCCATAATGCCTAGTCAAACGTGCTCATGGTCACAGCGTGACCTTGCTCAAGTCTGAATGAGCTAAATGCTACTGTCATGCAAAGGTGAAGGCCAGAAACTGTCAGGCCCTCTGTAGACTTGCTGCAGGATATGCGTGCGCGGGCACGTCTCGTACACAAATGTGTTGCTGTGTGTATATTACGTCAATTTTACTCATGTAAGATACTGCATATAGACGTGTGTGTTCGGAGCAATCTCAGTGTTTCCTGTGAAAAAGACAATGGTGGAAACTTTTCAAGAGTGTCTAATTGAGCTTGTCCAAAATTACAAACATTTGTGTGTGATCATACAGTGGTGCTCATATGTTTACATACCCCAGCAGGATATATGATTTCTTGTCGATTTCTCACAAAATATGAAGTATTACACAAAACCTTTTTTTTCACTCATTGCTAGTGCCTAGCTTAACCCTTGTGTTGTGTTCATAAGCTGCATACACCTGTGGTGTTCGGGTCATTTTTGACCCGTGATAACAAAACTCAGCTATAAAATACCTAAAAACACTAGTTATCATCAAATATTGTTTTTCATCTCATGGCTAACTTGGTATGTATTCATATTCATGGAAATATTACTTGATGTATTCATCTTTTTGACTTTAAATATCTTTTATCTTACATTATGCAAATCGTTTTTGATGACCAAAACTATCAAAATCTGCATAAATTCACTATTAATACCTCCCAAAGTGATACAATTAGTGATTATGTTGTCCATGTATTACAGCTGATATGAGAGTACAATAATCCCCAAATTTATTTTATTAGTTTTTCTCTAATATTGAAAAATGTAATCAAGAGTGGCATTTGTGGTGTTCGGGTCCAAACCAACCCAAAGAGATTTATATCAGGATAAAGACCAAATGTCAACTAAATTAGTTTTTCAGTGCATAAAATTAATGTTTAAATATGTTGACTTGGTGTTTTTCAATATTTATATGATTTTAGTGTGGTAAATATACAAAATAACAATTCTGTCAGAGTCACAGCTATTCCGCCAATCTAATGCAAAGGTATTGGAAATGAACACCTCAATGAACATGAAAAAAGTCACACTATTCATCTGAATCCCCTATGCCATGAACATGGACCATTATGTCATTGCCACATCAACTTTATGGAAAGTATAAGACCAGTTCTACAGGTTTGGGTGCCATTATGAATTTTTGATACGTTTTTTGAAAAAAAGAATGTGCAAAAATGTATTTTGCAAACAAATGTGCAAAAAATTATATTATATAATGCAGAAATGGATTCCCTGACCATGAAAACATATGAGTAGACACCAGAAATACATCTGTGCTCCTTTCACAACAGGAGATATGACATATTGTAGTGTATGGGACTGTCCGGCGGCCATATTGGATTTGTAATATCAAAAAGCTGGCAAAAAAAAAAGTTCAGGCAAGAAATATATTTTCCTCACCATAAATCACCAAATTGAAGACAAAGGGCAACCAACAGCTTTTCAGAAATGCATAAAATAACCAAAAATCTATACCGGGTCAATTTTGACCCCGAACACCACAGATGTAACTTTTTTTTTTGGACCTTCAAAATTTACTAAAATGATAAAACATATGTTTTTTGTGTTGAAATGATTGTGACTGGGGATTAGATGAAGCCTCATTCCAAGAAAATAAAGGAAAGTTTGTTTTTTTTCACACTAAAACTTGAAAACGGGTCAAAAATGACCCGAACACAACATAAGGGTTAAGACATTTATTAGCAATATTCTGTGTTTATTCTTTCAAAAGCATAACCACACGCCAAACTACCCAAATGACCCTGCTCAAATTTCCAGACTCAACTCAATTTAAACAAAAAAAACTACAACTGGTAATGTGCTTACCCGTGACCTGTATGTGAACATGCATGCAGGTCTCTAATGGGCAGCAATGTTTTGAATGTTAATAAGCTCAAAGTTCACCTCCTTTGATCACACAGCATCCTTAAAACCCTTTTTACAAACACACGCACGGACACACACACGCGCGCGCACACACACACACACACACACACACACACACACACACACAGTGTTACCCTGTAGAATATAAAACAGCATTGCATCCACATCGTCTCAAAGGCCCTGGAATCAAGACAGAGATATTAAATACACAGATTTATACATACGTACACACAAACACTAGCACTATTCTACACCAAAACAATCACTGTCAGTAGGGAAATGTTGGTAACACTTTACTTTACGGATCGCTAATAAGGTGTTAATTTCATACTAATTTCTCAGTAATTTCAGTCTAATTTTATGGTAATAACTGCTTGTTATTAGTAATAACAGCAAAATAACCATATGGTTTCCAGTGCAATTACACTATAATTTCTCATTAATAACAGCAAAAATAACCATACAGTTTCCAGTGCAATTATGCTGTAGTTTCTAGTTAATAGTAGGCTAATAGAAACAGCTACTGTGTCATCATAGTAGTTAGGTGGTAGGTATGCCAGTAACTAAACGGTATCAGCCGAAGTAGTTTCATACTAATTAGGCTACATCAGGGCCGTAATGTGCAATATTTCCTCTTCCTATGTTATTGCATAGAAACGACCACCCAAGCATCCTTGTATTATTTCTGCTTAATTACCTTGTAAACAATTGAGTAGTTATATGGAAATAAGATAGAATCAGGGCCGTAAAATGCATTATCACCTATTCCACTCAATTTTATGGAAATTACATAGGTTCATGGTCTTAAAATGTCTTATTTCTTATTTCCACTCAATTACTTAGTTATTATCATTTTTAATACAATATAGACTAGCCTACTATGAAGTGATTCAAGTACACAGACAAACACATTGTGTGCAAAACTTTATTTATTTTTCCAATCAGTTATGAGATTCATGTTCACTGATGTGAGGTTGTCAATCTGCCACCATCCAGAGGAAGTCCTGTGAACACAAACAAACAAACAGAGAAGTCAACTGCAAGACCGGTTTCACCACGTTTTTTTTTTATGTTATCAATTCACCATCGCTAAATTTGCTTCTGAAATGCAGTACCATGTTAAATGCACGTTGTAAATCTTCCTCAGGCTGACATCGTTGCTGATTTACAAAGGCAAACTCTAGCTAGCACCTAGCTTCAGTCATTGAAAACATGGTGGGCAGAGCTAGCTATAACTAGTGGTTTCCATGTACCTCTGTAGGCTATGCCATTTCAGCACAAACACGGCTGATAAGACGTGTTTGCAATGTATACAGTTAAAATCCTTCAATGCTCAGAGACAAAATGAAAGCAGGTTAAAGCTAGAACTACATTAAAAGTTCGTTGTCAGGAAGCTTACCTTGCCTGGCTCTGCTGCACTGAAGTTGAACTAGCTCGCGGTGGCGGCGAGTCCTGTTGTTGCTAGGCAACGAAAGTTTGGTTACTGCAGAACAGGAGCGTCCCAATCAGTATACTTCTGTACTTCAAGCACACTCGTTCTAGTTGTACGCTGCTCGCTCTGCTTGCAGTATGGCTCAGAGACGCTGACGTTGTTTAATTGAGTACCCTGACACACAAGGGTGGAGTTTGAGACGCACCACACAGTGCTTTCGCACGCAGGCAGCAACCAGGGTAACTTTCAAGGTGAGCTAAAATCCAAAAATGTCATCCACCTTCAATCGTCGAATTACTTTAGCCTTATGCAAACATGTTTTATGAGTTAGTGTTAGGTTTATGTTTGTTCTGGAAATGAAACGGCATACAGAAGTACCTTTACAATGGAAACCACTAGCTAGCTCTGCCCACCATGTTTTCAATGACTGAAGCTAGGTGCTAGCTAGAGTTTGCCTTTGTAAATCAGCTATGTTGTCAGCCTGAGGAAGATTTACAACGTGCATTTAACATGGTACTGCATTTCAGAAGCAAATTTAGCGATGGTGAATTGATAACATAAAAAAAATAAACGTGGTGAAACCGGTCTTGCAGTTGACTTCTCTGTTTGTTTGTGTTCACAGGACTTCCTCTGGATGGTGGCAGATTGACAACTTCACATCAGTGAACATGAATCTCATAACTGATTGGAAAAATAAATAAAGTTTTGCACACAATGTGTTTGTCTGTGTACTTGAATCACTTCATAGTAGGCTAGTCTATATTGTATTAAAAATTATAATAACTAAGTAATTGAGTGGAAATAAGAAATAAGACATTTTAAGACCATGAAAATATGTAATTTCCATAAAATTGAGTGGAATAGGTGATAATGCATTTTACGGCCCTGATTCTATCTTATTTCCATATAACTACTCAATTGTTTACAAGGTAATTAAGCAGAAATAATACAAGGATGCTTGGGTGGTCCTTTCTATGCAATAATTGCACATTACGGCCCTGATGTAGCCTAATTAGTATGAAACTACTTCGGCTGATACCGTTTAGTTACTGGCATACCTACCACCTAACTACTATGATGACACAGTAGCTGTTTCCATTAGCCTACTATTAACTAGAAACTACAGCATAATTGCACTGGAAACTGTATGGTTATTTTTGCTGTTATTAATGAGAAATTATAGTGTAATTGCACCGGAAACCATATGGTTATTTTGCTGTTATTACTAATAACAAGCAGTTATTACCATAAAATTAGACTGAAATTACTGAGAAATTAGTATGAAATTAACACCTTATTAGCGATCCGTAAAGTAAAGTGTTACCGAAATGTTTTTACACTTTAACCTTTACCAGTATCAATAAAACCACTGCTGGATTTATGGGAACCAAAATGTGGACCTCACAAAGTAGCATTTTCCCATGCTACTACCTTATTGGGGACATCTTGCACCCCACAATGTTTGTTAAGTTTACACACACGCACGCACACACACCCACACACACACGCACACACACACACACACACACACACACACACACACACACAGATCGAGAGAGAGAGAGAGAGAGAGAGAGAGAGAGAGAGAGAGAGAGAGAGAGACTTGCAGAAATCAGGCAACAAATGTAACTCGTGAATTACTTCAACATTACTTATTTAAAAAACTTCATGCAGCCAATTCTGTCATCCGGCAAATGATTTCCCACATATAATGTATCTTGGGGATTTCTCTGAGCTGAGGCAGAAGGAAAGGAGAATAAACTCTCCGGAAAAAAACTAGCTGCAGGGTCAGCAGTCTGGGCTCAACTCCAGCACAATTCCTCAGACACTTCTCGCAATTTGAACTCATGATGAGTCTATGCGTGTGTGTATTTGTGTGTATTTGTGTGCGTGCGTGCGTGCGTGTGTACGAGTGCACTACTAAGCCTGTAAACATTTTAGAAAGCATTTCAATTACTGTGTGTGTGTGTGCATGCGTGCATGCCTGTGTATGTGTGTGTGTGCAATATGAAAAGAGAGGACGGTGTCTGCTGCACAACCATAGTCCCATAACAAGGTAGAGTTCTTGTGAAGAGATGTGTCTGTGCTTACTCTGCCAATTAAAATACCACAGTAGTGTGAAGATGTCCACTTTGTAATGCAGTGTTTTTCAATGCTGGGGTCGGGTCGGATTTGAAAAAAGAACACGTATAAATATTACTACCGTAATTAAAGTAACATAATAACTAATTAATATTCAGATTGAAACATAATGTTATACTTTCATGAATATATCGAGTGTTCAAACGTTAGTTCTGGCCAGGCCATGGTAGTCAAGAAGCGTGCCGCCTTTCCCCTCACCTCTAATTGATCCAGGTGTATCCCCTTTGCCGATCAGCTTTCCTCTCTAGCGATTGGCCACGCACCGTGGCGCGCCCCTTTAAATTCTACCCCTTTCTCCCTGACGTGTACGCTGCTTGGTTTTTTGCTTCTGCTCAACTCCATGAATCGACTCATCTTGTTTACTGTGCTACTCACCTCCCTACTGGCCATGACTTCGACTTCGGTAGGCACCGACGACGAAATCTGGCAGGTCGAGGCCATCGCCGACACCCAGCTACCACAAGATCAAGGCGATGATCTATCCACCGATGCCAGCGCCGCTGCTGCCGTGCGTCGCAGTTCCCGACTGGCGAGCAGGAACCCACCAACTCCCAGCATCGGCGATTCCAGTTCCATCTGGGTCCCCATTCTTCTCCCCCGCTGCTGCAATCTCCAACAACCTTCGCAACCAAATTACAGCAGGTAACGACGACGTCAACCTCATTAAAATTCTTCTGGGGTCCGAGATAAGCGATAAGCGGGTGGTAGACTGTGGGGACATCTCGGTTGCCCTCAAAGACGCCGATCCCAGACTGTCTAAGACATTGACATTTGCCGAATTCTGCGTGGCGTTTGGGATTTATAGGGACGTTATGTGCGAGGTCCATCCATCCCGCAGAGCCGAACTAGACACTTATCTGTCTATCATTGCTGATCTGGCCGTGTCTTACGGAGGCACGCTTTTTTACGACTATCACAAGTCATTCTCTGCCAAAGCCGCCACTTACATCCAGCGGTTCAATCAAAAATTGGACTGGTCCGTAGTGGATCTGTCCCTTATTAGCCGCCACTTCACGGGCCACCAAGTGTTGACATGCTCTATCTGCGGGTCATCGTCCCACTCCTCCGCCCTCTGCTCGAAGGCTAAGCCCACCACAGGACAACCCAAGGCTGCGCCGAGTCGCAGGTCTCCCCAGGTGAATACGGGCGCGCCTCCAGCCACTCCTCTCGCCACTCCCATATGCTTTAATTTCAATGAAAATCACTGTCGTATGTATAACTGTAAATATTTGCATGTATGCAGTTACTGTGGGGACGCCCATCCGAAATCAGTGTGCCCTCGGCAAACCCGATTTGTGAAGCAAAGGCAATAAAACCATCCACACCGATCCATGTCCCCAGGCTGGGGCATACGCTTCGAAAGCATCCCAACCACTGTTTCGTGAATTATTTAATTACTGGGCTCATTCACAGTTTCTTTGCTGGCTTGTCTAACTTCCCTGCTGTCTCCTTCACTTGCCAAAATTTATTATCTGCAAAACGAGAGCCAGAAATAGTTGATGCCTTGTTGGAAAAGGAGCTCAGTAAGGGCTTCATGATCGGCCCGTTCGACAAGTCACCCTTTTCCGTCTTTCGCATTAACCCCATAGGCGTGGCCACCCGAAAGTATTCAGGCAAAAAACGTCTGATCATCGACCTTTCCGCCCCTCACAATGGCCAGGCCGATAGCGTCAACAGCTTAATTCCGCTGCCTCTGTTCTCGTTGTTTTACAGCACGGTTGACGACGCAATTAAATTCATTAAAAAAGCAGGTAGAGGACCATGGCTCGCAAAGGCGGATATTTCCGACGCTTTTGAAGTTATGCCATTGCACCCGTCGCAGTGGCCCCTTTTTGGCGTTAAATGGAGAGGGAAGTTGTTCTTTTCCGTCAGGCTCACCTTCGGATGTAGGAGTAGTCCGAAAATATTTGACACGCTAGCTGAGGCACTTTGTTGGATTATCCTAAACAATGATAAGCTCCCATTCGTCCTCCATCTGTTGGACGATTTTCTCCTGGTAGATTACCCGTCCGCCCCGCCCGCCGTTTCCATCTCGGCGCTCAAACGCACTTTCTCTCATTTGGGTGTTCCGCTGTCCGAGGAGAAAACCATAGGTCCAGTTAAAGTAATCAAATTCCTGGGTATCACGCTGGACTCTAATCTAATGCAAGCCTCACTGCCACCCGAGAAATTGACCTCTATTCGGCAAGTCATGCACAGCGCACAAGAGTCCGCGTCGTTCTCCAAAAGAGATTTGCTGTCCCTCTTAGGTCATTTAAATTTCGCAATGAGGGTAATTCCACAGGGCCGATCATTTATTTCTAGGCTTCTCGATTTATCAAAAAGTGTAAACAACCTCAGTGATGTTGTCACCATGGACGCTGGTTGTAGGTCGGAACTTGCTTTTTGGGCTCAGCTCCCGACATATTGGAATGGGATTTCATTTTTTCATAATGACTTCGTCGAATCCTCTCCTGATCTCAATCTGTACACAGATGCAGCCCCCTCCGTAGGTTTTGGGGGTGTTTTCGAAAAAGAATGGTTCGCAAGCGTCTGGCCGGCTGAATTACTGGCTTTGCCTCCTAGTGTTTCGTCAACTGCTCTTTTTGAACTTTACCCAATTGTAATCGCCTGTCTTCTATGGGGAAAACGTTGGGAAAGAAAACAAATTCTTTTTTTTCTGCGATAACGAAGCAACCGTGGCAATAATTAACAAAGGGCGTTCCTCCATACCATTTATTAATACATTCGTGAGGCGTCTAACATGGCTGTCAGTCACAGGCAATTTTCTCATTCGCGCAGCTCATATCCCCGGCCTGAACAATCAAGTAGCAGACTCTCTGTCTCGTTTTAATTTTCAGAAATTCCATCTTCTGTGTCCAGGAGCGGCTTGGAATGTCCACCGTACAGTCAAACTATTCTAGACTAAATGACTCTCTGCAACTCTACCTGCGCTCTGCTGCTGGATACATGCGCGGGGGTTTGGCCAAATCCACATTAAAAATGTATGACTCAGCCTGGTCTCACTTCACTAATTTCTGTGCCACATTAGCCATAGCACCTCTACCAGTTAATACTGCAGGCATTAGCGCATTTATAGTTCACTGCTTCGAGTCTAGGAGGTTGCAACCATCCTCCATCAAAAGCTTGGTCCCTGGCATCCAGTTCCACCTGCGCTGCCGGGACCCCTCCACTGCGGCAATTCTGGAGAATCCATCCATACGTCTTCTGTTGAACGGCCTCAAAAAAGAGTCACCCCAAGGCAAAGATAAACGTCTCCCTTTCACCTTACCTCTGGTTACAAAAATAATTTCACGATTAAGGGCAGGGTGTTTCGGCTCTTACACGGATAAATTACTGGAGACCGTAATTTTCACAGCCTTCTATGGCTTTCTAAGGGGTGGGGAATTTTCCTCTCGCACTTCTGCTTTTGACTCACATTATGATCTCACTATTTCTGATGTCTCAATTTTCAAGCACCATTTCACCTTACTACTTAAGCACTCCAAAACTGACAAAAGTGGTCAAGGTACGGTCGTGTATATATCTGAATCTAATGGTGTGTTTTGTCCCCTGTCTTCCATGCGGGCCTACTTGCAAAGCCGTCCCGGAGCTGCCCCCGAGGAGCCTCTTTTCATCACCCCCGGGGGAAAGCCAATGTCCAGGGCCTGGTTCGCCTGTCACCTGCGCCTCCTCTGCCGGTTCTGTGGGCTGCCCCCGGACCGCTACACGCCCCATTCCTTGCGCATTGGGGCGGCAACTACTGCTGTGGCTTCCGTTCCTGTGTCAACTCTGAAGGCCATGGGGCGCTGGTCCTCTGCTGCCTATGATCGCTACCTCAGGCCAGATGTGCGCACCATTCTTGATGCTCAGAAAGCCATGTCCTCCGCTGTCCCTCACACTGACCACTAATAGTGTGGCCCACCGCTATGCTGCTCCTGTTATAGGCCAATTCCATTTTATACCCCCCCCCCCCCCCCCCCAAAATTTGACTCCAAATTTAGTTTCTGCATATTTTTGCATTAAGTTGTAGTTGTTTTGGGGGGTGTATTTATTTCTTTTCATCCTCATCTTACCAGAGAGGATTACCAGGTATGGTCTGTTTGGGGGGAAATATTTATCTCTCCCTGTCTAGCTGGGGTGAGAATTCCCTAACTGCTGCTGCCCCCTGACTCTCTGCTTTTTCATGGTGCTCATGGAAATAGGGGGGCTCCTCTGAACAGAGCCATACCGCCAAATGTAATTCAGAATTTCAATAAAGAAATTGCATTCAGATTCTTCTCTTGTGTTTCTTGACTAAAATGGTTCTGACAGAAATCGAGTGTTCAAACGTTAGTTCTGGCCAGGCCATGGTAGTCAAGAAGCGTGCCGCCTTTCCCCTCACCTCTAATTGATCCAGGTGTATCCCCTTTGCCGATCAGCTTTCCTCTCTAGCGATTGGCCACGCACCGTGGCGCGCCCCTTTAAATTCTACCCCTTTCTCCCTGACGTGTACGCTGCTTGGTTTTTTGCTACCCACCTCCTCCCCATGCTCCACCTTGTCGTGTATGACATGGCAAATTCTTCTTGTCATGTTGCCTGGTTCTGTTCATGGGGGAAATATTTATCTCTCCCTGTCTAGCTGGGGTGAGAATTCCCTAACTGCTGCTGCCCCCTGACTCTCTGCTTTTTCATGGTGCTCATGGAAATAGGGGGGCTCCTCTGAACAGAGCCATACTGCCAAATGTAATCAGAATTTCAATAAAGAAATTGCATTCAGATTCTTCTCTTGTGTTTCTTGACTAAAATGGTTCTGACAGAACTGTAGGTTTAATAGCCAACAAGTTAACTCAGTTGTGGATTTTTTGTTTTTGGGGTCTTTTTCGTGAAAAACATTGTGTATGTGTCGCCAGAAATTTGGGATGTCAAAATGGGGTCCCGAGCCAAAAAAGGTTGGGATCCACTGTTGTAATGGCATGTCTGATGAGGACTGGAGAGCAGTTGCAATGGGCCGGGTGATTGGGTGGCAACACGAACACTCCAGAGTTGGATCCAATATGCAGATTAGATGATGCAGCTGATCCAACTGGCACACGACGCGTGAGAGGGCAGGAGAAATATTTTGGAGCTGGTGCCTTGTGCATGCGACGTGCGTGCGTACATCTGTGCATGGATTTTTACCAGCATCCTTCACTACCTCGACAAAAAAGTTAACACATTGTCTGCAGTCAGACAGACAGACAAAGCCTGGAGACCAGCCTCAGGCAGACCCTCCTCTATGCGTACACGCTCTCTCTCTCTTTCTCTCTCTCTCTCTCTCTCTCTCTCTCTCTGGCTTCTTGTTCCTCCAGGGAGTGTAATAATTACTCTGTTCTGTCGTCACCCCTGGAGGGTTTCACTTGCAGGCACTCAGCTTAAAACAATAATAGAAATTTGCATTCTATTGACATAGCAGACTTCCTAATGCAAACTGACCAGCGGCAGAAGAGAGTCGTGCATTTCCTTTTCTTCTGAAAACTGTGCTCCCTGTTTAGTGCGCATTTACAGAGAGAGAGAGAGAGAGACAGAGAGAGAGAGAGAGAGAGTGAAAGTGAATAAGCCTTATCGTATTGATTTTAAGCATATTGTGTTTTGCCATCATCCTTGGTCCCTGGTGACTCACCCATGACCTTCTCATTTCTCAACTTACAATTCATCTGACATGTAGACGCGCGCATTAACATACACATGCACGAGCACACACACACACACACACACACACACACACACACACACACACACACACACACACACACACACACACACACACACACACACACACACACACACACACATACACACATACACACATACACACACACACACAGCCCTGACAGAACTCTCTAAGATGACATGAATGCTAGATGCATTCATGCCTTAAATAGCAGGGGCACTGAGATTGCACTGGCATTGGTATCCAGGACAAAGTGTGGTGGTTGAGGATGACAACTGACCTTCCCCAATCATCAACAAGCCAGCTGACAAGACAACAGGTTCTTACTATACAGGGTGATTTATACCCAATACAGATCACTAAAGGGATGCATCCTTTTCTTTCTTTTGCTCTTTCTTTCACTCTTTCACTCTTTCTTTCTTTCTTTCTTTCTTTCTTTCTTTCTTTCACTCTTTCGATCGATCTATCTATCTATCTATCTCTCCCTCTCTCTCTCTCTCTCTCTCTCTCTCTCTCTCTCTCTCTCTTTCTTTCTTTCTTTCTTTCTTCTTAATTAGGAGCTGAGAAAACACAGTGCAACGCAACAACTCTCAGTGTTTCTTTATAATTTAATAAGTGTGTATTTATTATGCAGCAGCAACATATAGACCTAAAGGTTGGCATCTTTGATGTGCAGCAGCAGACTCAATTACAGCGTGTGTAAAAGTGTGTTGTGTTATTTTTTGTGGATCCCTGCAGCAGGTGTGTGTGTGTGTGTGACTGTCTCTGTGACAGTGAGAGAGAGAAACGGAGGCAGGGACAAACAGAGAGAGGGAAAGAAAAATATGAGTATGTGTGTACATGTGTGCGTGCATGTGTGTTTGTGTGTGCATGTGAGTGTGTTGTGTGTAGACAGAAGATGTGTATTTCTTCATATCTCTCTAATTAAAATGGAATAATGAACCAAATAGAAGCAACACGACCACACCATTTTGTTTCCCCAATACTGGCTTTCCATCCACACATAGCCAAGCCTCCTCAAGGGCTTACCAGAACACACAAAGACCCACAATGCACCTGTGGCCTGTATGGCATCTTAATTCACCTGCACTGCGTTCAAAGGCAGGCCAGTGTGAATTGCATCCAGGCATATACGTACGCACAGTATATTATGGGATGGTAAAATATTGCTTTGCTCCGTGGATTCTGGGTGCACGCTGTCTTTGCCGCAACACGAAAGAGAGACAAGGAGAAGATTAAAAGGAAGGAAGAGCATCGATCCAGGCCAGGTTTAAAATAAATAATCACTGTAATAACTAATGGTGGAGAAGAGGCTCAGTGTAGAAATGCAGAGTGCAGAGGATCAGCAGAGGCTCAATAGCAGTCTGCAATACTAAGCAGCCAGTTGTGCAGAGAGTTAAATCCTCATTTAAACATCGGTCACATGTTTGATCAGATTTATGAGTTTCATATGCGATGGGGCCGTCACCACTGTTCACACCTCACTGCAGTCATCAGGGAAGGGAGGAATCCACTGTTGCAGCAAGATTACATGGATGTATGTTTACAATATATCCAATAAATATAAATATATCCAAACCTGCAGACGGTATGAAGAAGGAACTCTTTGATACTCAGGATTCATATGTCAGCTGGGTGCAGCTTGAAGTAGCCTATAAAAAAACCTGGATAATACGTCTAACAGCAGAAAGTGAATAATATGGTGTAGATGAATGCATACTGTATGTTGTGGATAGAGGTGTGTTATTTCATTATAGTCCATCCTGGCACTGTCATGCCCTGTGTATGTCAACTCAGTGTGTGTGTACTGTGTGTGTGTGTACTCTTGTTTGTGTGTACTGTGTCTGTGTGTGTGTGTGTGTGTGTGTGTGTGTGTACTCTGTGTGTACACGCCCGCAGGCACGCAGGCACACACACGCACACGCGCACACACTCACACACTCACATCCGCCAGTTTTTGCAGTTTATATTGCATCTTTCTATTGATCACCCCCATTTTCCCCCATTTTCCCCCATTCAATACAGCATTGATCGTGAGGGGCCGAGAATAAAAAACACAAAATGATTTAATGAGTCATGGCTCTGTGCACACAGGCAATGGGTGAAATAATGTGAGTTTAAAAGGCTGCTTCTCCACAGCTTATTTCACCAGAGCTCGAAGGTGACGTCACATCCTCCTCGCTCATGGGACCTCAGAAGGTTTTCAGTGGAAATATTTACCATGTCCAATGGCAGTATTCAAATATTTTGATCCTGTTTGAGTTGTGTCATGGGCTTCACATATAGGCCTATGTTGTTTCTGGTATTTTCATATATTTTTTTGTACCAAACACCAAACAATTGAGCTGGATGTTTTTCACATTTTTCATGCAGACGACCTCTGTACAAAATATTGATATTTTTTAAATTTAGTTCCTTAAACAGCATATGCTGTATGTCACCAAAAGCATATAATGACTGAAATCAGAAGATATATACTTGCTATCGTGCTGGTAGATAGTCCAGTAAGGTCCCGTGAACGAGGGAGCTGATTTTTACCTCTGCTTTACAGGGGATGAAATGTGTCATGGCAGCCACATAGTAAATTTTGCAGTAATGAAAATATAATTTTGCATATTGTGTTAAAACAACACTGAAAATTCAATAACCGGTGTGGGTCCTACTCCCTAGGCATTGCAATAACACTGCAACGCACACGCACACGCACACACACACACACACACACACACACACACACACACACACACACACACACACACACACACACACGCACACACACATTCACAAGCTCATGAACTGAAATTCTACCAGAAATAATGGAAGGAATCTTTATGTTTCTTTTGTAGTTTCTCTACTATTTTTTTTGCTCCACAGGAAACTCTTGCACAATTCGTCTCTCCTCTATTATTCACCCCTCCCTAGCCATTCTTTTTCTGTTCTTTCCACTTCACTGCACTTGTTCTGTTTTCTCCTGCCATTTTGTTTTCTGACAGTACAACCACTATCTTCCCTTCTCTTATAGTTTGGTCCTAAGTATATGTTTCTCCTTACAACTTTGTTGAGATGCTGCAAATTATCGTGGTGTCCTGCACAGACATTTAAGCATTGAATACCAAATTCAAATGCTCTACTCTTTTGCCTTTTTGTCTTCTGCCTCCTATAATTTGCCTTCAGGATTTTCTCAGTCCATCTTTCTTCTCCACTTTCTCTTTCTTTCACTCCACATCTCTCTGTTTTCACCTCTCCTTAATTTTCTCCAGATTTTTGAAATGCTGCAAATAATAGCCCTGACCGGATTAAAGGCTGGGTCCAAATTCATGCCTTGGCGAACTATACATATTGGGCAATGGATAAAAAAGTCATGTGTGACTCGAATTTCTTATTAAATTTAGCTTAGAGCATCCAACGCTACTGTCCTGTACCACTGCATAAAAAAAACACATTTTGGGCTCCTTAGGTACAGACATATTCTTTGTTTTGACTGTTTTGTTTTAATGATGCTATCAACATGGCTCAACAAGTGATATTTGCAAGATATTACATGTTTTTTTCCCTATTCCTTCCTTTTCTCCTCCCTTTTTTTCCTCTTCTCTTCACTAACCCTCCCAATATCTCTCATTATCATTTCATTTTTTCACGTATCCCTTATTTAGTCAGGATTGTTCCACTGAGACTAAGAGTCTTTTCTGCCAGGAAGACCTACATATAGTTCCAGACGCAAACAGACATAATACAGTAAACAAATGATAAGGACAATAAACGTACAACACATTCAGAAAAAAATAAACTTTCATAAAACATAGAAACAGATAAAAGTTATCAGACAATTTGTCAGCATTTGTTCTTCTGTCATACATATCTGTATCCTGCTGCAGAAAATCAACTGCTGTGTGCAATGGACCAATTCTCCTGTGCATTCACACACACCACCTCTCACTACTGAGTAGGCCAACAGGTATCATGCTGCAGGTCAGGTCATGCACCAGCAGACACATAGGCGCCGCACCTGAGGCACCAGAGAACACACACACACACGCAGACGCACACACACACACACAGACACACAGACACACACACACACACACACACACACACACACACACACACACACACACACACGCAGAAGCACACACACAGACACACAGACACAGACACAGACACAGACACACACACACACACACACACACACACACACACACACACACACACACACACACACACAAACACACACACTTAAGCCCAAGTGATACACTCAACCCCAGTCCCCACCAGTTCATTGCCTGTGACCTTGTGGTAAATTGATATTCGTCAGACATGGCTGCCTCACTTCTGCAAAGCAGTTCTCTTTTAATCAACCCAACATGTACCATCATATCAGCTCTGCTTTGTGTTTAATTGGGGAAATAATATTTCAACAATGCGTGTAATTAACTTTTCACAGCAACTAAATTAATTGATTTTGTAATGTTCATTTACGATATTAAAGTTTGACAATTTGCAGTCTCAGATGTAATTAAGTGCTCCTGAGTATTTCTTGAAGTTAATATTAGGCCCTATGAAACATTTTTATTCACTGGCAATGATAAAACCGACCTGCCTGTGATGCACCAGTCACCAGCAATGAGGTGCTAAGAAAAAATTGAATTCTAATTGATTTTTTAAGTTAAAAAAAACCTCATTAGTCAAACAATTAAGAACCGTACCATGTAGCATTTTTCTATAATTAGTCAATTTGAAGGATATGTACTTCTTTTTAGCTTGTACATCAATGACCTGCCACAACACTGTAATGGAGTAGATGTACAGTTATATGCAGATGACACGGTCCTGTATGTGCATGGTAAAAATGCTGTGATGGCAGCGGAGAATTTAACAAACGCTATGGAAGGTGTGGCCCAATGACTTCAGTAGTCTTGTCTTACTCTGAACATCAGTAAGACAAAAGGCATGTTCTTCTATAAAAACAAGGGGCAGACTCCAACAGCAAACATTACATTTAAAGCAGATGAAACAAACATAAACACATACACTCAGGGCTCTAAATTAACTTTTCCCACCACCAGCCAATTTGGCTAGTGGACATTTTTTCTTACCAGCCAAACAGAAGTTCAACTAGCTATTTTTTTAAATAAAAAAATCTCCCCAAAATAAACTATGCGTTAGGCTAGTTAATTTGTTTTAATTATGGTAATTTTGTTCAACAATTTCTACAACACAGATACACTATATATAGGCCTGCATACTAATAGGCCTATGCCTAAATAATAAGCATAGGCCTATTATATTTTTTCATTATTTTTTAACTTCTGCTTTATTTTTTACTTTCATTACTTAGGCCTAATCAATTTCATTAGTTTTTGTCCAATTCCTCTTAAAACAGCTGAATCACATCACACAAGCCACTCACATAACAGACCTTTAACATACAGTAACCAAGCACACAGCCAAACTCTCCAAAACCTTTCATACACACACCCCAAGGAAGGAGAAGAGATGAGAGGAAAAGGAGAGGAGAGAGGAGGAGCTCTTCTCTTATCTACCATGCGCAACAAAAAGACAAGAAGCATAGTTTAACTAAAAGTAAATAATATCACGGGAATCTTCGCTTCCTTTGTTACTTCCACAGATTCGTCGTTGGTTGCTTTTTTGTTATTTGTTTTCTTTCCGATGGCTTGGGCTTTCCAACTAAGTTGCGCCAGGACTCGGAAAATTTCAGAAGACAACTGAACTGACAGCTACGCTCACACTAGCCTCGCGAGCCATCCTACGTACTTCCACCAAAGGATTGGCTCCACTACTGTATGAAATGGTAGTATTATGGGATGGTCAGGACCAGGCTACGCTCACACTACTCTGACAGTCAGCTCTCCTCCTCTGCCCTTGTCGCTATTTCGTTCCACAACCACTCATTTTTTAACGTCACTATTATTATGGTTACATTACTACTAGCATTCACCAACACACATAACCTTGCTATAACCCCCGCCACATTCTCATCACTCGCACAAAACATAGTACAGAACAGAAGTAGCTCTATGCATTATTATCTGCGTTAGTCCTGTTATTGAAACGGTCAGGGCCTCGCTGCTTCAAAAAGGCAGCCTGTTACGGCAAGGTTCAGCCTAGTAATAACAGTAGTGACGTTAAAAGGTTGTAGCGAAATCGACGAGAGCATAGGAGGAGAGCTGCCTGTCAGAATAGTGTGAGCGTAGCTGACAGAAGGCTGGTCGTCTGAAATGTTTTCAATGCTGGCGCGCGCAACAGCATGGAGTTGCCGCTCGCTGCACTGGAAAGCCCACGGTGGGAGGCTACGTCGTGACGCTAGTGTCCATGGGTAATGTAGGAAATATCGCCTTAAGGGCTCTGCATACTTAATGTCCGCACGTTCGTCATAGCAGCGGTTTACCGTTCATACTGTACTCGGGCGCTACTAGCCAAATTGGCGGGTAGGTATTTATTTCTACTAGCCAAAATTAATTTTCACCCGTGTTTGGCGGGTTGGCGTGTGTTAATTTAGAGCCCTGCATACACTTAAATACTTACTATAAAATACTTACTTCAACACAAGTGCAGTCTGCTGCTGCCAGACCAACACCTTCAGGGTAGCCTATAAAACTTCAAAATCGATTTGAGTGCCTTGAACAATTGGAACCAGCTGCTCCCAGAATAAAAACTGAACGAAGACTGCATTTGAACAACAAGAACAGCTGCCTGCCTCTCCTACAACACTTGTTGTTGGTGATCTCATTGTGAAAAATGTCGGAAATGGAACTTTTAGAGTGTCCTGTCTGCCCCATGCTTCAGTGCGTGAGACCAAGGATAGTATTCCACAATTGGTGTCTGACCACAGATCTATTGATCGCCTTGTTGTTCACTGTGGGGCAGCGGATCTGTTCAAAGAGCAGATAACTGTCAGAAATGATTTTAATGACAATTTAATGAAAATTCCATCCTTCATCAGCGGGCCAATATCAGCACCATGCTATCAAAACTATGCATTTCTCCGCTTACATTCCTTAACCTTTAGGCATTCCTGGGCCTGGGGGGGGGGCTCTTTTGACCCCCCCCCCTCATAACTCATGAACAGAATACGTTATGACCACCAAACTTTAGGGAGATGATCTACATATGGACATCTATGAATGACATCATTTTTGTGTCATTATCTGGTATTATGACGTCATAATGACATCATCTGATTATAATGCCCTAAATCTCGCCATAATGTATTTTCCATCAAATTTAGGTAATGCACTTAAATTTTAATGATTATATGCTTCAGACCACTTTAATGCTCACAAAGCTGTCTGATACTAATGGAAATAACAAAAAAAAAATGAAAAAGGAACAATAATGAGACTTAGATCAGTGATTTTCGGTCAGACATACCCGTCAGAAAACCGTTGCCATGGCAACGGCAAAAATGATAGACTTAATCTTTTGGTACTAAACTGTAGCCAACTAAATTTTAGGAAAACTCACCAAGTTTTGTAGTCATAGCTTAAGTCGTTAAGGAGTTACGTCATCAAACTTGGTGCGGACACTTTTAGCCCCCCCCCCCCCCCCCCCCCCCCCCCCCCCCCCCCCCCCCAGTCTGGATAGGGTTAAACAACTGACAGGCAAAGACCTGCAGGTCCAACGGTATCAGCTTTGTTGACAACTTTGACCGTTTCTGGAGACGCTCTGTACTTTTCAAACGAAATAGTGCAGAACTGAGTTGGACCGGCGCCAAAGTGCTAACAGACCAGTTTGTTTACAGCATTGAGACCTTGGGCGCTGATAAGCGACCTGTATCTGTATCCACTCAGACACATGGGCATTTCAACAAGCCCTCTGAATCTGTGCCTGATTTGATATCTGCCAGTGTACAAACGGAGCCACTGACTGGCGAAAGCACACACACAGATGATGTAGCCAAGTCCCTGGAAAACAACGGCATGACTGACCCATCAAAACACAGAACTCGCCACAAATTGAACCAGCTTTCGGAACAGCTGGAAGACCTGTCACAGAAACTGTGAGTAAACCGTTCGCCGGAGATCAAGTGTTTACCTCCTTGTCGGACTGCCAAAATGCCATTGGCATCACCAATTCCACCTCCCAGGTATGCCAAAAAGCGACTGTCAACACAGGAAATAGGAAATGTGGTTTCCTCAAAACCAAACTCACCCCCTAGGTGTGGTGAAACGCAGCCACCAGCATCAAGCCCTGGCAACGGCGACAAAATGCAATCACCAATGCAATCACAACCTTTCAGGAATGACGAAACATCATCTTCATCTCCCAGACTGAGATTTCCAGCAACTATGGCGAGACTACTCCCCTTTGCCAGATCTTCCTTTTCTACCCCCAGACATTCCTACCAAGCTTCCTATGCGGATATTTCTCAAGGTCAACCTCATTCTACCCCAAAATCTGAAACGATACTTCCATCCACGACTGCACCCAAAAAAGGCAGGGCCCCACCACCACCTGTCTGTGCTCTGGAGTACAATAGTATCAGTGATGATGACCTTGTTGAAAGCCCAGTCTGATATCAATTGGGTCCCTACCCACATAGTAACGGTAGTTTTGAAAATAAGCAGATAAGGGGGCCCGTGGACAATCTCTCTATTCCAGTTCTAACAACTAAGCGAGGTCTCTTGAAGACACGTATACATTCCCTCAAGAGGGCAAACATGGAAAATGTCAGTAAATGAAGGATGAATCACCGCACACTGGTATCTTTGCTGGTAGTTTATTTGGTGAACAACGCGTTTCGCTACTGCTTCATCAGGTTCACTCTGACATTACGCATGTCACCCAAAGGTGATAAGGGTGATTACCTGGTCACATGACCTCACCCACATTCAACTACTCCACCCATTTAAGTGCTAGACAACACCCAATACTGGTTTAGGTATGTATATTATCACATCCTACCATTTAAATTACTATACAATTCTCATGCATTTTACCAGATAAAATGCATGAGAATTGTATAGTAATTTAAATGGTAGGATGTGATAATATACATACCTAAACCAGTATTGGGTGTTGTCTAGCACTTAAATGGGTGGAGTAGTTGAATGTGGGTGAGGTCATGTGACCAGGTAATCACCCTTATCACCTTTGGGTGACATGCGTAATGTCAGAGTGAACCTGATGAAGCAGTAGCGAAACGCGTTGTTCACCAAATAAACTACCAGCAAAGATACCAGTGTGCGGTGATTCATCCTTCATTTACTTGGATTACTCTTACTGCACATCACCAGCACCTGGACAAGTGGTTGTGCACAGGGACGTTACTTTGAGTACTACAATGGAAAATGTCAGATTTGTTCCAAAAAAAACCCCACTCAGAATACCACAGTGGAAATGCCTACAATGCTCAATGTTAAAATAGCTTTGCAGAATGCTAGATATTACAGGAACAAGCCTTTTGCTGTTATTGAGTTTATCTGTACCCACAACCGTGATTTTTTTTATTGGCTGAAAAAATCCACTAGCTCTATCACACTTATAGAAGCAACTCCACCACACCAGTGTTAATTTCGTCAACCATGACTATGACTAAAATATTTCGTCAAAGCCCTTTTTTGATTTTCGTCATTTAGACTAAGACTAAGACTAAATTGGGAAGGCAATGACTAAAATATGACTAAGACTAAAATTGATTTTCGTCATTGTGACTAAAACTAAGACTACATTTTAAAAAGCTGACTAAATTAACACTGGTGTTAAATAAAATATCGAAAAAGAGAACAGTGTGTTCAGAATTTCATTCTGCACAGTGTGATATATGTTAAAAAGAGAAGCAGTGTCCGGAGAAGATTTATTTTGTACAGTCAATGATATATGTTAAAAAGAGAAGCAGTGTGTGGAGAAGTTCTATTATGTACAGTGTTGACTAAAATGACTAAAATGACTAAAAATTTACTAAGACTAAAATTGATTTTCATCATTTAGACAAAGACTAACACTAAATTGGGTAGGCAATGACTAAAATATGACTGAAACTAAAATTGATTTTCGTCATTGTGACTAAGACTACGACTAAATCAAAAAAAGCTGACAAAATTAACACTGCACCACACTTTAATTTCATTAGTACAGAAAGGCAGAATAAACAGGGAGGGGGGATAGCAATTATTTTCAAGGCACTATTTCAATGTCAAAAGACAGCACTAGGTGAATTTTCATCTTTTGAATACTTAGCTGCAGTTCTATTTACAGACCTCCAAGACTTTCTGCACTACTCTTCTTAGAGGAGTTTGGTGAGCTGTTGTTGAATGTTTGTGTGGACTATGAAAGCTTGATTATATCAGGCGATTTCAATTTCCACTTGGACGACTTAGAGAATGCCTATGCTAAGGAATTTTTAAGTCTTATTGACATTGTTAGCCTTACACAGCATGTAACAGGACCAACACACAACCAAGGTCACACTCTAGGCTTAATAATAACAAAAGGCCTTAATGTTTGTGCTGATGTCAAAGACTATGGCTTTTCTGTCCATTACTGCATTTTTTCTGATGTTATGTACCCTCATGTTCAAAGGGAATCTGTTACAGTCAAAAAACGTATAATCAACTGTGAGACAGCCTCACTCTTTCAGCAAGCACTCTCAAAGATCCAAAGTCAAACTTCATAGAGTGCAGATGATCTCATGGTTAATTTTAATTCAAGGATGACCCATATTATGGATGTTATTGCCCCCCCAAAAAATCAAAACAGTGGGACATGAAAAAGCACCTTGGAGAATGAATCCCACTGTTAAGTTGCTAAAGCAAGAATGCAGGAGGGCTGAAAGACAGAGGCGCGAATCCAAACTTGAAGTCCACTACCAAATCTATAAACACACACTCTCGAAATACAACCAAGAAATTTCTAAAGCTAGACAATCTTTTTTCTCTGACATAATTAACAGAAATATTAAGAATGCACACGTCCTGTTTGGCACTGTGGAAAAGCTAGCAAGGCCCCCAAATCAAATGCCCTCTGAGTTCCTCTCAGTCAGCAAATGCAATGAGTTCGCATCCTTTTTCAATGGAAAGATTGAAAAATATGTACAAACATACTCACACAGGTCCAACTGGCCCAAGGTTGGGACCAACTTGCTACGGTGAAGATAAATCTTAACCTCATGAGAAATTTTCATTTAGTTGATGTGGACATTCTTAATAGAACGGTACAAAGTCTTAGCTCCTCTACATCTGACTTAGATATTCTACCAACAGCCTTCTTCAAATCCATCTTACATCTAATATCACCAGATGTACTTCAGATCATCAACACCTTACTACAAACAGGCATATTCCCAGGCTGTCTGAAAGAAGCAGTTGTGAAACCCTTACTGAAAAAGAACAACCTGGATGCACTGGTACTGAACAACTATAGGCCCATGTACAATCTACCATTCATGGGTAAAATAATAGAGAAAATTGATTTTAACCAATTAACTACAGTACCTTTCTAATGTCTAATAGCTACCTTGATAAGCTTCAATCAGGTTCCCGTGCCTACAGTACCACAGCACTGAAACAGCTCTTATTAAAGTTATGAATGACATAAGATTGAATTCTGATGCTGGCAAATCATCCGTCTTGGTGCTACTAGATTTAAGTGCAGCTTTCGACACAGTTGATCATGCCATACTACTACATAGACTGGAACACTGGGTTGGCTTTACAGGCATAGTGATCAACTGGTTAAAATCGTACTTACAACAAAGAAGTTTTTTGTTACCATTGGAAGACATACCTCATCACCAATGTCTCTGAACTGTGGGGTCCCCCAGGGCTCCATTCTGGGACCACTACTGTTCAATCTGTATATGCTGCCACTGGGACACATTATCGAGAATAACTCCATAAATTACCATAACTATGCGGATGATACCCAACTCTACTTATCTATGTCCCCCAATGACTACACCCCCCTTGAATCACTCTATCATTGCATGGACCAAATTAACAAATGCACGTCTCACAATTTCCTCCAGCTGAACACAGATAAAACTGAAGTAATTATATTTGGGAAAAGAGAGGAGTCAAAAGATTGCTACTATCCTTGAAACGAAGGGACTGAAAGCAAGGGATACAGTTAAAAATCTTGGGATCCTCATTGACAGTGACCTAAACTTCAACAGTCACATGAAAGCTATTACTAAGTCTGCATTTTATCACATAAAAAACGTCTCTAAATTTAGGGGCCTTATAATAATAATAATAATAATAATAATAATAATAATAATAATAAAAAAAAAAAAATTGAGAGCCTTTCAAAATACCCAAGGACACTTTACAATCAAAAACAAATACATAACAATAGGGAAAGTAAACAAAGCTTCAGTGAATTAACAATAGGAGAGTAATGAGAGTAATTAAAATGCAAAAATAAAATAAAGGGGGAAAAAAGTACAATAAAAATAAATGTTTTAAAATAACAAAAAGAAGTAGAATGAAAATTGAAAATAACATAAAAATGAGGGGAAGAAAAGATAAAATATGTAAAATAGAAGATAAACTGATAATTAAAATTAAGTGAAAGTGCCAATGTGAAATTTAAAAGTAGAAGTGAAAAGGTGTGTCTTCAGCTGAGTTTTGAAAGTGGACAGTGTAGAACACTGTCGAAGTGAGAGTGGGAGAGCATTCCAGAGTTTGGGGCCAACAACACTAAATGCCCTGTCGCCCATGGTGCGCAAGTGTGTGGAGGGAACTGTAAGGAGGAGTGAGTCAGTGGAGCGTAGTGTGCGGGTGGGATTGTATGGGGTGAGGAGACTTGTGATGTAGGAGGGTGCAAGGTTGTGCTGGGCCTTGTATACGAGGAGGAGAATTTTGAAATGGACACGTGAATGGATAGGAAGCCAGTGTAATTGATAGAGGATAGGGGTAATGTGATGCCAGGGTCTGGTGTGTGTAAGTAATCTAGCTGCTGAGTTTTGAATGTATTGAAGACGGTTAATCAATTTAGTAGGGAGACCAGTGAGTAGGGCATTGCAATAATCTAATCTGGAGGTTACAAAAGCGTGAATGAGGGTCTCAGCAGAGGTAGGGGTAAGAGAAGGGCGGCGTCTGGAGATGGTTCTAAGGTGGAAAACGCAGTTTTGGTGAGGTGTTTAATATGGGATTCAAAGGAGAGAGAAGAGTCGATGATGACGCCCAGATTTTTTACTTCAGAGGAAGTGGAGGTAAAATAATCAGGGATGGAGAACTGAGAAAGGTTTATCTTTTTAAGTAAAGATGGGGTGGCGATGATGATGGCTTCAGTTTTGTTTTGATTAAGTTTAAGAAAATGTTGGGTCATCGAGTTACTAATTTCGTTGAGGCAGGTTGTTAAGTTAACGAGGGGGAGTGGATGGGAGGGTTTAGTGTGTATATAGATTTGGGTGTCATCTGCATAGCAGTGAAAATTTAGGCCATGTCTTCGGAGAATGTTACCAAAGGGAAGAATATAAATGATGGAAGAGTAGGGGGCCTAAGACTGAGCCTTGTGGAACACCATGTGTGAGGAGTGAATTTGGAGACCGGAAATCACCAATAGAGACAAACTGCTCTCTTCCAGTTAGGTAGGACCTGAACCATGAGTTTATGTCTAAACATGATCTGGAGAAGCTAATACATGCCTTCATTTCCAGTAAGGTTGATTACTGTAACAGTCTTTTTACTGGCCTCCCCAAAAAGACCATTAAACAGCTTCAACTTGTACAAAATGCAACAGCAAGGGTTCTTACAAAAACAAGGAAGTTCGACCACATTACTCTAATTTTAAGATCGCTGCATTGGCTCCCAGTAAGCTACAGAATTGGCAATGCTACTTGTGTTTAAATCATTAAATGGAATGGGACCCGCATATCTACTGGATATGTTTCAGCTGTATGCACCAACCAGGTCACTAAGGTCAACGGAGAAGAATTTGCTGGTGATTCCAAAAGTCAAAACAAAGTGTGGACAGGCAGCCTTTAGCTTCTATGCTTCAAAGTTTTGGAACCAGCTTCCAGATGACGTACAAAATGCACCCACTATTGATAGCTTTAAATCTAGACTCAAGACAAAGCTGTTCTCAGATGCTTTCCCCTAGCTTAAATTACATATTCTTATTTTATTATTATTATTTTTTTTAATGTTTATTTTATTTTTCTATTTTATTATTATTTTTACCTTATGTTTTATCTTAATGTTTTAAATGTTTTTGACTCTAATTTATTTCCTTCTTTCTTCCCTGTTTCCTTTCTTTTACATTTGTTAACTTTGTGAAGCACATTGAGTTGCACCTGTGAATGAAATGCGCCATATAAATAAACTTGCCTTACCTTGCCTTGCCTTACACACTTGCACCTGCAGAAAGTCTCTCAATCACACAGACACACAGACACACAGACACACACACACTTTTTTCAAGCCAGATTCACCTTAGGGTGATAGTCTCTTGAACAGATGCATGTTAGTCTGCCACTCAATTCCAATGTGGTCACTTGTCTGTGATGTCATAAGGACTGTATTATGTGTCTTTGGACATGGTTCTAAAACCTCACCTGAGCATACAGACACTCATTTAGCAGCAGGACACTGAAGAGGACAGTTGGATTGTTGTTTGCTCCTGGATGTTCACACATGCCTCACATGGACAGCAGATGGACAGCGAAAGTCAGGGGTGCAGGCCAATCATCATGCTGTAAGTACATGAACATCAACACAGCATTATCATCTAAGTAAGCATAGGTTTTATAGCTCAACTTCAACATGAAAACAAACACAGACACACAGACACAGACAGAGAGAGGAGGGGGGGATATAGAGACAAGGAGAGACAATGTTCCAGACTTCCTACACCTTTGTACTACCCTACAACTGGTGGCAACATTGAAAGTGACATGAATGCCTTCAAAACATTGATATTAACAGGGGTGATAGTGAAAACAAATCCTGAGCCTGAACTTTTTTTCCCTGCTCTAACGACGACAACAAGATACTGCATAGTGACGTAACGTAGGCCTATTTTGACACATTATTCAAACATTTAATAGTCCTGTGTATGACCATTATTCAAGCCTGATAGTAGAAGAAAACCCTGAACCTGTAACACATTCTGAGATAAGAATAACCTAATGGCTAATTATTATCAGGATAGGCAGGGTCTCCAATGATTAGCAGAGGGACTTCTTGGCCCTCAATTGTCTTCACACACTGTAACAGGGGAATATAAATCAAATTATAATTCAGCACAGACAAACCCAGGTCAGTGCCTTAGTTGTTTACATGTACAGTGTTATCTATTTTTATGCATAGTCTTACTTGAGGTAGCAGATGCATTCTTTTGAAGAGATCCGATTGGCTGAGCACATTTGAGTCATGTGCACTTCCGGGCATTTTGCAGCTGATGCTCCAGAATCTGAGAACATGTATGTCAATTTAAATTGTTGAATGTAATGGCACATGTAATTACACATAAAAAATAAAACCGATTACCACATATTTTCTTACCGACATCGGTCATCAACGACGGCTTGCAGGACATATGAGGGCCAACCTTTTCTGTTGACGAAATCCCTATACCCATCTGAGGGAGGAAGGATGGGGATGTGTGTGCCGTCAATTAGTCCCATGATCTGAGGTATGTGGTATGCAGCCTCAAATCTGAAGGGGGAGATTAGAAATCAACAACAAAATGTACAGCATTATGCAAATTCATTAGGTACAGTATATTATAATAATGTCATGTAATGAAATGAATGACCTATGCAAAACAAGTGTGCAGTAGACATGTAGTGTGTGTGTATGTCCAGTCAGATGTAGGCCATGAAATAATGTCCACAGCTCAGAGGTCAACGATTTGATTTGAAATGCCACAAGAGGGCGCAACAGCACACACAATTGTCATTTATCAATCGTCCAATTTTGATCGACTTGACTTGCCGTAGTCTACTTCTGGTATTTCCTGTGGTGTCAACTGCGATCCCAACTGTTGCGGCAGTAAAGAAAGCTTCCGTATTTCTTTTCCAGTAAATAATCCTAAAGGCTAAAGGAGAAAACTTTCTCCCGAATGCATCGACAGCACAACTCTGCAGTGAACATCAACAAAGTGTATGTAGCCTACTAAGTCTATACGTTATTCCGCTGTATGCGACTGCTCTCAGTATCATATGGCATGTCACTACTTTCTTTGCAGCGTGGTTTTTAACACCATAGTAATGAATATGATTGAGGTGTTCTGTTATTTGTCATGTTTGATCCTGGGTGGCTTATTGGCATACTTGACTTGTTGTTGGGCTAGCTAGGTTGGTGTTCTGCAATTTGGCATGTTTTAGTGATCCTGGATGGCTTGGCATGGCTACTTGACTTGTTTGTGGACTAGCAGCTAGGTTGGTGTGTGTGGATGTGTGTATGGGTCTGAAAGGAACGGGTGTAGATTACCTTCTGGCGATCTCTGATGCCTCTTCGTCTGTTGGTCTTCGGATGAGCTCTTTTATTGGACCCTCGACCATACCGACACAGAACTGATACACGAATTTCTTTACTGTTGACTTGTGAACCCTTATCAAAAAATCCTATAGGATTTCCCGTTTTTCCTATAGGATTATGAAAATCCTATAGGATTTATATACATTCCAATAGGATTTTCGTTTTTTCCTATAGGACTGTAAAAATCCTATAGGATTTATATACATTCCAATAGGATTTTCCTTTTTTCCTATAGGACTATGGAAATCCAATTGGATTTACATACATTCCAATAGGATTTTTATTTTTTTCCTATAGGACTATGGAAATCCTATGGGATTTATATACATTCCAATAGGATTTTCTTTTTCCCTATGGGACTATGGAAATCCTATAGGATTTATATACATTCCAACAGGACTTTCTTTTTTCCCCTAATAATATTCTACAGGATTCTGGAAATCCTATTCATATAGCCTAGTTCTTTGTGGCGTGAACATCCAAGTAACAGCACCAAAAATAAACAAATTGCACCATTTTAGAAATAGAGGAATTTATTGAAATTAACATTTAATCTATTTCAATCATGTTCGGTTGTAGTGACGCATATATACATTTATCAATATCCATAAAAACAACCTTTCTTTTTATTTCACTGTATCTCACTGCAACTGTAGTGGGTGTTGCAGTCATCAATTTCAAGTGTCCCACTGTCTCTGATGCAAACATTGCATTAACAGATTTAAAAAGATTTACAAAAAATACAGGCTCATTTCCGTCTACACTTATGATGGCTGTGATCTTTCCTATCGTTCCATTTTTTAGCTCCACAGTATAACTGTTGTGTTTGTGTGTAGACCCATACCCCTCTGTTGTGACAACTTTTCCATTTAACACTGCACGATTGTAATATTGACCAAGTGTTGTTGTGCCTTGAGCCCCCCAGATATGCGAAAGCAAGGACAGCTCTACATTGTTGAGTTCTTTTTGCTTTGGGCATCCAATTAATACAACATTTGTCAGCTCTAATGCTTTTACTCTTAACGGGTATCTTCATATCCAGTTTGTAACTGTTTTCTCAATTCTAATTGATATTTGACTTTCATTTTTGGAGTCATCCAATAGATAAGGTAAAGATGGCAAAATTGAAAAACGGAAAGCTATTTGTTGCGGTATGTACTGTGTGCCATGGCACAAACTAGTTAGTTTTTGATTTTGGCCTTCGAAGACAAACGCTGAAGATGACCACAGTGGGCCATGTAATTGTACAGAATCTGTGAGATGTTGTAATTGGTGGACATTGTAGGACATGTGGCACATTCCATACATTTGGGGGATCTGATTTACAAATTTTTTTATGCAAGTTGATGCATTGGCCAAATCTACGTTCATTACTTTGTCTTTTAGCAGGAGAAAAATTGCGTTAACTAATAATGACCAGTGTTTCAGGTATTTGTTTGGCAAAATCATATTTAGAACTGGCAGACTGTAAAAAAGTAACCAGCTTCTGCATTCTGCTGCTTTCCATTTATGTGCAACATGCACAGTGCGTGGCACTCTGGGAACATCAGAGGGTGGGGTAATGGGTAATAGTTTTGCATCAATTTTGTTTTGAGACGTTCCGATATACCACGGTTCACTATGGTGTTTGCTGTTGAGCCAGATGTCTAAGAACTGTTTTGTGACCCCTAGTAGTACACAGTGCATGTAGTCAATGGTGAAGCTCTTGACCATGTCAAAACCATGTAATAAAATCAATGGTGACACAGACTTCACCCAAGAACATGGTTCACACCTTCATTGACCGCCTTTGCCCCACATTCAATGATATGCTTATGGCTTCTGTTTTCTGCCTCAACATCAGGATAAACCCTGGTATAACCCCTCCCTTTGGCCACAACCATCCCTTCATTTAAACAGTACCCACATCCATATGACCCATTGAACTGATGAACACCCTGAAGTACGCATTTTGCTACTGCATCACATGTGCAAGTAATAGGGAAAACCCTGGAAATGTGAGAAATGCCAGAGTTTGGATGGACCCACTCAATACCCTGTGTATTTATGTCTTTAATGTCTCTAACAAATTGGTGTAAAAATGTGGCCATATCAGGTTTGCCCTGTCCAAACCAGACCCCAGCCAGCATCACATTTTTGAAGCGTACCTCATCAGGCAGTTCATTGATAACACACTGAATGGGCCAGAGAGAATTAGCTGAAGAATTAAAAAGTGGAACACCATCACAGTTCCACAGTAAGGACACATCTCCTGGTTTGTAATCAGTTTTTTGAAGTAAAGGGTGCTTATTTGTATTGTCACTGATTCCCTCTTTTTGTATGATGTCACGAATTTGATTGGCTAATGAAAGGCTAATAAAGAAATTACCGTCTTTGATGTTGTCAGTATTTGATTCCTCACCACAGCTAGTGCAGTTATTGTGCTCTTTAGGTAAATGTGCTCCACAGCCTTGGCAAAAAAAATACAATTTGATTGTGTCTGAGGAATGTTTCAGGAGTTTTTTGAATATGTGTAGAGAGTGTGGTAGCATGCTATTTGCTGGTAAAATGATGCTTAATAATTTCAGTAGATCTTCAATCGCTGTGCTAGATAAACTATGCCTTAGGGAAAAGGCTAGGACAAGGACAATGAATTGGGCCAATGTCACATCTGACCCAGGATGTAAAGGCATAGACCTAGGCCTATCATTTGGGCATTGGGGCAACTGGGCATTGGGCAATTGGGCATTTTGTGTGCGACATTCAAAAGGAATGTCAGAAAGTATGTCATTGTCCTCCTCCACCATGTCATCGTCCTCACTGGCCTCAGCAGAACTGTGGAACTGTCTTTGCTCATCCTGGCTAGTTCTCCATTTTGATGTCCTGGGCACCTCATCAAGGACATCAGGGTCTAAAAACCTAAAAACATGAATGGCAGATGCCATACATTCACTGAAATTTAAAATTTAAATATAACCATATTATGCATTAATAAATATATAGCCCATATATAGGCCTATTGAAGGCAAAATATCATTGCCTTCCATAAATACCTTTTATATTTTCCCTTTTCCTTTGTAGATCTAGGCCTACTGGTTCCTGATTCCATTCAAAAGCTATAAAAGAAAAATACATAGGCCTATAAATTATGTCATATTAAATACTAATACTAAATACAGTAATTAATAAACATGATTCATCAAAATAGGCTACAGCTTTCCCTTCCCTTCAGTAGGCCACATTAGGCCTACTGCGCCAGGCCCCACACTAATGAGCTCACCCGCGTGAGATGTGAGTAGTCTCTAGAACGCAGTGGGCTACTTCAAAAAGCAGCAGTTGGTAGGCCTACGTCCAGGGGGCAGCAGAAGCGGTCTGATTGACAAAAAAGGAGGACGACATCTATGTGAGTTACGGTATATTTCTGTAATTTATGTGATTTAGTTATGAGATTTGGTCAGACAAACTTGAAATGCTATTATAACAGGCTATTTAGTTTTTTTAATGTGACATTACGTCAATGACGTTAATGCTAGCTGGTCTAGGCTAGCTAACAGAAAAGTAAACACATTATTGTAGGCTTAGTACTTAGTAGCCAATCTGTTAAAAGAAATTACGACTTCACTCACTGTTGACAATGAGATAGTAGGAGCGGCGTAGTCTACCGTAATGTTAGATGTGTTGATGGTTGATTTCTAGTTTCTAGATGATTTCTTCTTGTAATCATTGAGCCATCAGTGCTGTGTCTACGAATAGTGCAATGTTTAGCCGTTGCGAAGTAAGCGCACGGGCATAGATTGAGAATGTTTCTGTATTCTGTATTCCCCCCTATGTTATAGAATAATGTACGTGCTGATTGAATGGGTGGAGGACCCCCCATCGTGGGATGTGGTGCCGCTTAATAAAATTTTAAACGGAATCTGCGAGGTGGGCTACGTCTGCGACGTGCAGTATCAAGAAGAATCAAGCCCGGCAAAGGTCCTCCAGAAAGGTGCGTGCTTGTTTTGTTTGTTGTTTATGAAAATGGACTGAATTGTACTTATTTTGATGACTGACACCCGTGTTCTTTATTAGGGAGTCGAGTTAAATTAATGAAGGTGTTGGTGGAGATGGAGAGGCGCAGAAACGCTGGAAACGCCGTTCCGGAGTCTGACCGTGGCAGAGGATGCCGAGACAAACGCCCCCCGGCTCAGTATTCACCAGCCAGCAGTGAGGATGACGAGGTGAGTAAAGCAATGGAGAAAAACGAACACTACTATCGATGAGATTATCAAAGTGGAGGTTGTTTAGAACTAAGAACTTTAAATTATCTGAGGTTTCCTTACACCACTGCTATTATAATCTCTTATATAGGCCTACCTAACATCTTTATGTAGGCCTACCTAATTTGCTTTTATAAAATCCTTTACTTATTTTTTCTTTATCACTGTGTGACAAGCACAAGTGGAGGAGGCAAGGTCACATATTGGGATGCACCCATAGGCTACTAATGTAATGCAATAAAGTAAAATGTCCAATAATAACCAACTGTAAACTTGTTATAGGTGGAAAGCATCCCCCCCCCAAAAAAGAAAAAAAAAAATCTCTCAAAGGCACGGTCTCTGCAATTTCTGCACGAATACAGTCAAGGCCAAGAACTCTCCGGAGATATGGCAAGTTAACTCATATTATTATTACTTTTTTGGTAGGCTAGGCCAGTTTGTAGGCTACAGAATGCAACCTGATGCCTGATGCCCCCCCCCCCCCCCTCTCTCTCTCCTGTCTCTCTCCCTCCCCAGAGTCCAGCATCTCCCCAGAGTCCAGCATCTCCCCAGAGTCCAGCGCCTCCCCAGAGTTCCGATAATATCCTTCAGCTGAAGGACCAGCTAAACGAGCAGAGGGAGTTATTGGTGCAGATGATGGCAAAAATTGACAACTTGGAACGCATTGTGAGAGGTGTGTATTCTGCACTCTGAATATTAACACAGAGCTGAATAGTTTCTTGACAATAATTGTGGGATAAGGTACGTACCATGGCGAATAGACTAGGGATCTGTTGGATGCAATAACATATGTGTTTGAATGTGTGAGTGTATTTGCGTGATGCTGAAGGTGATACTAGGCCGGTGGTTGTGTGTGCGTGCAGTAATTTACCTTTTGAGCATTAGACATGGTAACAATCCAGGAGTTGGTTTTGTTTTGTGTTACACAGAGAACATCCAGCTGCAAGCATCCTCACCACCATCAAGAGGGTCAGCCCCATCACCCATTCCACCACCACCACCACCACCAACACCACCACCACCACCACCACCAACAACAACAACAACAACAAACCCTACCAGCACCAATGCCACCACATCACCATCCCTGGTAATCTTAAAATCTTAAGACTTAAAATCATTAATCATTAAAGACATACATCTTTAAATGTAGCATAGGTCTTTGTGTAAATAACTGTTAAGTATTTATCATCGAAGCACAGAAATAGTCTGGTTAACATTAGAGTCCATGGGATAAAAAAAAAAAAAAATGAGTGAATCTTGGGTAATGAGACCGATCTGCTCAAGCCTGGATTGGTGTTCATTAAAATGTGTGTAACTACAGTATTCTCTTCCTGTACTTTGGTCTGTTTTTTTAGGTGCAGATAGGCCCAGCCACACAAATAACAGCCAGCCAGTATGCCCACATTAAGTGGAATGACCCACGGAAGGCAACAAAAGATCTGATGCTGGCAGCTTTCGGGAGACAGGTCCTTGCCACGCATTCCTACACGGGCAAATCGTCCAATGCTTTTCCGGGACGGGACCCAAAGCCACAACTAAATTCAGCAGTAACGGCAGACATTATTAGTGAGTATCTTTTACCTACAATACCTTGTTTACACAAACAGCAAAGTTCTCAGACAAGGAGTTGTGATGCAGTGCATAAACCAAGTACTCATATCACTTTACTACTTTCACATAATGATACCTTACAGCCTTATTCAACAATGAATTCAATTACTTTCTTGAAGGCTTCTCAAAACTGTAGACATAACACCCTACAAAAGGTGTTTTAGTCTGTTTTGTAGGTGTATGCATTATGACTTGTCTTAATTTTTCATGTGTTTGTCTGCTCTGTATGTTTTTTTTCTCTCTCAGACTACATCACAACCAAATTTGGAGCAGAGGTCCAAGCAGTGAAGCAAGCAATGGCCCAGAAGTGTTCAGACGAGGCAAAAATGGCCAGACGCCGTTCCACATAACACACACACACACACACACACACACACACACACACACACACACACACACACACACACACACTGATTTAATAATCAAATAAAAATGAATGTACCATTTATTTTGCCTTTGTGAGCTATGTTTTAAAAATCATATAGTAATAAATCCTATAGGAATAGAAATCCTGTAAGAATAAATCCTATAGGAATAGAAATCCTATAAGAATAAATCCTATAGGAATAGAAATCCTATAGGAATTATCCCATCAGAATCCTATTGGATTTCTATCATATTTTGGAACAAATAATCCTATAGGAACATTAAAATCCTAAAGGATTCTTATAGGATTATTTGTTCCAAAATATGATAGAAATCCAATAGGATTCTGATAGGATAATTCCTATCAGAATCCCATGGGATTTTTTGATAAGGGAATGCCGAATTGGTTGGCGATAAGGCGATACTCGCCACAGCTACCTAATTTGTATAGCACCACTGCTACTCGCATCAACAGTGGAATAGGTGCCCTGACGGTGGTCGCTGCTGGTGCCATATAAGGAGCCATTATTTCGCACAGCTTATGGAAGGACCTCCTGGTCATCCTGAAGTTTTCCACCCACTCGCTGTCAGTGTATTCGTGTAAAACAATGGTATACCACCAATGTTGGCTCCTCACCCTCATCCACAACGACCTGGTCCTTGGTTGGGGAACAGGGATTGCAGGTACCCTTATCAAAAAATCCCATGGGATTCTGATAGGAATTATCCTATCAGAATCCTATTGGATTTCTATCATATTTTGGAACAAATAATCCTATAAGAATCCTTTAGGATTTTAATGTTCCTATAGGATTATTTGTTCCAAAATATGATAGAAATCCAATAGGATTCTGATGGGATAATTCCTATAGGATTTCTATTCCTATAGGATTTATTCTTATAGGATTTCTATTCCTATAGGATTTATTCTTACAGGATTTCTATTCCTATAGGATTTATTACTATATGATTTTTAAAACATAGCTCACAAAGGCAAAATAAATGGTACATTCATTTTTATTTGATTATTAAATCAGTGTGTGTGTGTGTGTGTGTGTGTGTGTGTGTGTGTGTGTGTGTGTGTGTGTGTGTGTGTGTTATGTGGAACGGCGTCTGGCCATTTTTGCCTCGTCTGAACACTTCTGGGCCATTGCTTGCTTCACTGCTTGGACCTCTGCTCCAAATTTGGTTGTGATGTAGTCTGAGAGAGAAAAAAAACATACAGAGCAGACAAACACATGAAAAATTAAGACAAGTCATAATGCATACACCTACAAAACAGACTAAAACACCTTTTGTAGGGTGTTATGTCTACAGTTTTGAGAAGCCTTCAAGAAAGTAATTGAATTCATTGTTGAATAAGGCTGTAAGGTATCATTATGTGAAAGTAGTAAAGTGATATGAGTACTTGGTTTATGCACTGCATCACAACTCCTTGTCTGAGAACTTTGCTGTTTGTGTAAACAAGGTATTGTAGGTAAAAGATACTCACTAATAATGTCTGCCGTTACTGCTGAATTTAGTTGTGGCTTTGGGTCCCGTCCCGGAAAAGCATTGGACGATTTGCCCGTGTAGGAATGCGTGGCAAGGACCTGTCTCCCGAAAGCTGCCAGCATCAGATCTTTTGTTGCCTTCCGTGGGTCATTCCACTTAATGTGGGCATACTGGCTGGCTGTTATTTGTGTGGCTGGGCCTATCTGCACCTAAAAAAACAGACCAAAGTACAGGAAGAGAATACTGTAGTTACACACATTTTAATGAACACCAATCCAGGCTTGAGCAGATCGGTCTCATTACCCAAGATTCACTCATTTTTTTTTTTTTTTATCCCATGGACTCTAATGTTAACCAGACTATTTCTGTGCTTCGATGATAAATACTTAACAGTTATTTACACAAAGACCTATGCTACATTTAAAGATGTATGTCTTTAATGATTAATGATTTTAAGTCTTAAGATTTTAAGATTACCAGGGATGGTGATGTGGTGGCATTGGTGCTGGTAGGGTTTGTTGTTGTTGTTGTTGTTGGTGGTGGTGGTGGTGGTGTTGGTGGTGGTGGTGGTGGTGGAATGGGTGATGGGGCTGACCCTCTTGATGGTGGTGAGGATGCTTGCAGCTGGATGTTCTCTGTGTAACACAAAACAAAACCAACTCCTGGATTGTTACCATGTCTAATGCTCAAAAGGTAAATTACTGCACGCACACACAACCACCGGCCTAGTATCACCTTCAGCATCACGCAAATACACTCACACATTCAAACACATATGTTATTGCATCCAACAGATCCCTAGTCTATTCGCCATGGTACGTACCTTATCCCACAATTATTGTCAAGAAACTATTCAGCTCTGTGTTAATATTCAGAGTGCAGAATACACACCTCTCACAATGCGTTCCAAGTTGTCAATTTTTGCCATCATCTGCACCAATAACTCCCTCTGCTCGTTTAGCTGGTCCTTCAGCTGAAGGATATTATCGGAACTCTGGGGAGGCGCTGGACTCTGGGGAGATGCTGGACTCTGGGGAGATGCTGGACTCTGGGGAGGGAGAGAAACAGGGGAGAGAGGGGGGGGGGCGGGGGGCATCAGGCATCTGGTTGCATTCTGTAGCCTACAAACTGGCCTAGCCTACCAAAAAAGTAATAATAATATGAGTTAACTTGCCATATCTCCGGAGAGTTCTTGGCCTTGACTGTATTCGTGCAGAAATTGCAGAGACCGTGCCTTTGAGAGATTTTTTTTTTTCTTTTTTGGGGGGGGGATGCTTTCCACCTATAACAAGTTTACAGTTGGTTATTATTGGACATTTTACTTTATTGCATTACATTAGTAGCCTATGGGTGCATCCCAATATGTGACCTTGCCTCCTCCACTTGTGCTTGTCACACAGTGATAAAGAAAAAATAAGTAAAGGATTTTATAAAAGCAAATTAGGTAGGCCTACATAAAGATGTTAGGTAGGCCTATATAAGAGATTATAATAGCAGTGGTGTAAGGAAACCTCAGATAATTTAAAGTTCTTAGTTCTAAACAACCTCCACTTTGATAATCTCATCGATAGTAGTGTTCGTTTTTCTCCATTGCTTTACTCACCTCGTCATCCTCACTGCTGGCTGGTGAATACTGAGCCGGGGGGCGTTTGTCTCGGCATCCTCTGCCACGGTCAGACTCCGGAACGGCGTTTCCAGCGTTTCTGCGCCTCTCCATCTCCACCAACACCTTCATTAATTTAACTCGACTCCCTAATAAAGAACACGGGTGTCAGTCATCAAAATAAGTACAATTCAGTCCATTTTCATAAACAACAAACAAAACAAGCACGCACCTTTCTGGAGGACCTTTGCCGGGCTTGATTCTTCTTGATACTGCACGTCGCAGACGTAGCCCACCTCGCAGATTCCGTTTAAAATTTTATTAAGCGGCACCACATCCCACGATGGGGGGTCCTCCACCCATTCAATCAGCACGTACATTATTCTATAACATAGGGGGGAATACAGAATACAGAAACATTCTCAATCTATGCCCGTGCGCTTACTTCGCAACGGCTAAACATTGCACTATTCGTAGACACAGCACTGATGGCTCAATGATTACAAGAAGAAATCATCTAGAAACTAGAAATCAACCATCAACACATCTAACATTACGGTAGACTACGCCGCTCCTACTATCTCATTGTCAACAGTGAGTGAAGTCGTAATTTCTTTTAACAGATTGGCTACTAAGTACTAAGCCTACAATAATGTGTTTACTTTTCTGTTAGCTAGCCTAGACCAGCTAGCATTAACGTCATTGACGTAATGTCACATTAAAAAAACTAAATAGCCTGTTATAATAGCATTTCAAGTTTGTCTGACCAAATCTCATAACTAAATCACATAAATTACAGAAATATACCGTAACTCACATAGATGTCGTCCTCCTTTTTTGTCAATCAGACCGCTTCTGCTGCCCCCTGGACGTAGGCCTACCAACTGCTGCTTTTTGAAGTAGCCCACTGCGTTCTAGAGACTACTCACATCTCACGCGGGTGAGCTCATTAGTGTGGGGCCTGGCGCAGTAGGCCTAATGTGGCCTACTGAAGGGAAGGGAAAGCTGTAGCCTATTTTGATGAATCATGTTTATTAATTACTGTATTTAGTATTAGTATTTAATATGACATAATTTATAGGCCTATGTATTTTTCTTTTATAGCTTTTGAATGGAATCAGGAACCAGTAGGCCTAGATCTACAAAGGAAAAGGGAAAATATAAAAGGTATTTATGGAAGGCAATGATATTTTGCCTTCAATAGGCCTATATATGGGCTATATATTTATTAATGCATAATATGGTTATATTTAAATTTTAAATTTCAGTGAATGTATGGCATCTGCCATTCATGTTTTTAGGTTTTTAGACCCTGATGTCCTTGATGAGGTGCCCAGGACATCAAAATGGAGAACTAGCCAGGATGAGCAAAGACAGTTCCACAGTTCTGCTGAGGCCAGTGAGGACGATGACATGGTGGAGGAGGACAATGACATACTTTCTGACATTCCTTTTGAATGTCGCACACAAAATGCCCAATTGCCCAATGCCCAGTTGCCCCAATGCCCAAATGATAGGCCTAGGTCTATGCCTTTACATCCTGGGTCAGATGTGACATTGGCCCAATTCATTGTCCTTGTCCTAGCCTTTTCCCTAAGGCATAGTTTATCTAGCACAGCGATTGAAGATCTACTGAAATTATTAAGCATCATTTTACCAGCAAATAGCATGCTACCACACTCTCTACACATATTCAAAAAACTCCTGAAACATTCCTCAGACACAATCAAATTGTATTTTTTTTGCCAAGGCTGTGGAGCACATTTACCTAAAGAGCACAATAACTGCACTAGCTGTGGTGAGGAATCAAATACTGACAACATCAAAGACGGTAATTTCTTTATTAGCCTTTCATTAGCCAATCAAATTCGTGACATCATACAAAAAGAGGGAATCAGTGACAATACAAATAAGCACCCTTTACTTCAAAAAACTGATTACAAACCAGGAGATGTGTCCTTACTGTGGAACTGTGATGGTGTTCCACTTTTTAATTCTTCAGCTAATTCTCTCTGGCCCATTCAGTGTGTTATCAATGAACTGCCTGATGAGGTACGCTTCAAAAATGTGATGCTGGCTGGGGTCTGGTTTGGACAGGGCAAACCTGATATGGCCACATTTTTACACCAATTTGTTAGAGACATTAAAGACATAAATACACAGGGTATTGAGTGGGTCCATCCAAACTCTGGCATTTCTCACATTTCCAGGGTTTTCCCTATTACTTGCACATGTGATGCAGTAGCAAAATGCGTACTTCAGGGTGTTCATCAGTTCAATGGGTCATATGGATGTGGGTACTGTTTAAATGAAGGGATGGTTGTGGCCAAAGGGAGGGGTTATACCAGGGTTTATCCTGATGTTGAGGCAGAAAACAGAAGCCATAAGCATATCATTGAATGTGGGGCAAAGGCGGTCAATGAAGGTGTGAACCATGTTCTTGGGGTGAAGTCTGTGTCACCATTGATTTTATTACATGGTTTTGACATGGTCAAGAGCTTCACCATTGACTACATGCACTGTGTACTACTAGGGGTCACAAAACAGTTCTTAGACATCTGGCTCAACAGCAAACACCATAGTGAACCGTGGTATATCGGAACGTCTCAAAACAAAATTGATGCAAAACTATTACCCATTACCCCACCCTCTGATGTTCCCAGAGTGCCACGCACTGTGCATGTTGCACATAAATGGAAAGCAGCAGAATGCAGAAGCTGGTTACTTTTTTACAGTCTGCCAGTTCTAAATATGATTTTGCCAAACAAATACCTGAAACACTGGTCATTATTAGTTAACGCAATTTTTCTCCTGCTAAAAGACAAAGTAATGAACGTAGATTTGGCCAATGCATCAACTTGCATAAAAAAATTTGTAAATCAGATCCCCCAAATGTATGGAATGTGCCACATGTCCTACAATGTCCACCAATTACAACATCTCACAGATTCTGTACAATTACATGGCCCACTGTGGTCATCTTCAGCGTTTGTCTTCGAAGGCCAAAATCAAAAACTAACTAGTTTGTGCCATGGCACACAGTACATACCGCAACAAATAGCTTTCCGTTTCTCAATTTTGCAATCTTTGCCTAATCTATTGGAAGACTCAAAAAATGACAGTGAAATAACACTTAGAATTGAGAAAATAGTTACAGACTGGATACGAAGATACCCGTTAAGAGTAAAAGCATTAGAGCTGACAAATGTTGTATTAATTGGATGCCCAAAGCAAAAAGAACTCAACAATGTAGAGCTGTCCTTGCTTTCGCATATCTGGGGGGCTCAAGGCACAACAACACTTGGTCAATATTACAATCGTGCAGTGTTAAATGGAAAAGTTGTCACAACAGAGGGGTATGGGTCTACACACAAACACAACAGTTATACTGTGGAGCTAAAAAATGGAACGATAGGAAAGATCACAGCCATCATAAGTGTAGACGGAAATGAGCCTGTATTTTTTGTAAATCTTTTTAAATCTGTTAATGCAATGTTTGCATCAGAGACAGTGGGACACTTGAAATTGATGACTGCAACACCCACTACAGTTGCAGTGAGATACAGTGAAATAAAAAGAAAGGTTGTTTTTATGGATATTGATAAATGTATATATGCGTCACTACAACCGAACATGATTGAAATAGATTAAATGTTAATTTCAATAAATTCCTCTATTTCTAAAATGGTGCAATTTGTTTATTTTTGGTGCTGTTACTTGGATGTTCACGCCACAAAGAACTAGGCTATATGAATAGGATTTCCAGAATCCTGTAGAATATTATTAGGGGAAAAAAGAAAGTCCTGTTGGAATGTATATAAATCCTATAGGATTTCCATAGTCCCATAGGGAAAAAGAAAATCCTATTGGAATGTATATAAATCCCATAGGATTTCCATAGTCCTATAGGAAAAAAATAAAAATCCTATTGGAATGTATGTAAATCCAATTGGATTTCCATAGTCCTATAGGAAAAAAGGAAAATCCTATTGGAATGTATATAAATCCTATAGGATTTTTACAGTCCTATAGGAAAAAACGAAAATCCTATTGGAATGTATATAAATCCTATAGGATTTTCATAATCCTATAGGAAAAACGGGAAATCCTATAGGATTTTTTGATAAGGGTAATGGCAGGCCTATTGCCTCTTCCCTGCGTAAAATGTACCACAGCGCCACAAACCTCCGAAAATGTATAATTTGTATAACATTAATTAATAAACAAAAAGTAACCGAAATCATATCCATTTTTACTAAACAAACGAGGGCAACATACGAGACCAATAGGCTATAGTTCTGCTAGTCAGTTGGTGAAAAACGGCTAAAAACAACCTGACAGCTTCGCGTGACCAAATGGATTGTGCGTGCGAGTCCTAGGCCTACTCATACTCGTGATTTTTTTTTTTTTTTAAGAAAAAAAACAGCACATATTTTTGTACCTGTAAAGCAAACTGCTCCGACCTACTGCAACATTTGTTGCAACAAATCCTATCGGATTATATTGATGTAACATGTAAACTCAGAAGAAATGTAATCTCTTTATTTGGGGCTCATGTATACAGTTCGGTCGAATTCTAATAAACCGATTACATTTAATCTCTTTATACGTAACGTGTCCATATAAACACGCCTAATGTTTTTATTTTTGCAAACTCTGTCAAGCCTGAAATCAGGCATGGAGCATGAATACTATCAGCCCTGTATTAACTTGGATATTGTCCAGTTTGCCAAAAGATGGAGTCACTGCACTTTGTCTTTAAATGGTAGTATAAGCTCAGCAAAAGATTCAAGCCGGGTTCTCCTTAGGGTGATAGTCTCTTGAACAGATGCATGTTAGTCTGTCACTCTGTTCCAATGTGGTCTCTTGTCTGTGATGTCATAAGAACTGTATTAGGCCTACAGTATGTGTCCTTGGAGATGGTTCTAAAACCTCACCTGAGTATACAGACACTCATTTAGCAGCAGGACACTGAAGAGTACAGTTGGATTATTGTTTGCTCCTGGACATTTACACACACCTCACATAGTATGGGACTCAGATGGACAGAAAAAGTCAGGGGTTCAGACCAATCATCATACTGTAAGTACATGAACATCAATTCTTAAACTCTGTTTAATTTTATTCTATTTTCATATTTCATATTTATTTATTTTTGTTTAAAATTCTGTTTATGTGTCTTGTTTTATTTTGATTCTGTCTGTACAGTGTCCTTGAGAGTTTTGAAAGGCGCTTTCAAATAAAATGCATTATTATTATTATTATTATTATTATCATCATCACAGCATTATCATATCAGTAAGCATAGGTTTTATATCAACTTCAACATGAAGACACACAGACACACACACAGATACACACAAAAACACACACACGCACACACAGATACACACAAAAACACACACACAAACACGCACACGCACACGCACAGACACACACAGAGAGACAGAGAGAGGGAGGGAGACAGAGAGACGGGGAGAGACAATGTTCCAGAGCTCCTACAACTTTATACTCGCCTACAAGTGGTATAAGCTCTGCAAAGGATTCAAACCAGATTCACCTTAGGATGATAGTCTCTTGAACAGATACATGTTAGTCTGCCACTCTATTCCAATAGGGTCACTTGTCTGTGATGTCATTATGGAGATGGTTTTAAAACCTCACCTTAGTATACAGACACTCATTTAGCAGCAGGAGACTGAAGAGTAGAGTTGGATTGTTGTTTGTTCCTGGACATTCACACGCCTCACATAGTATGGGACTCAGATGGACAGAAAAAGTCAGTGGTGTAGGACAATCATCATGCTGTTACATGCAGTACATGAACATCAACACAGCATTATCATCTTCAACATGAGGACCCTCCTTGACTTCTATACAAACGTCTGGGGTGAAGACTCCGCCCACTTTTGCAACTTCCCATTCACTTATCATGGTCCTTTTCTAAAATTAATTAAAAAAAATTGTAGCATACTTCACTACAGAAACATGCTTGATTTGGTATAAACCACAGTCACTGAAGAGATTCCCTTTGACAGCCAAAGCTGTCAGCGTCCCTGCTCACATGGTGGACAGCAAAAGTCAGGGGTGCAGGACAATCATCATGCTGTAAGTACATGGACATCAACACAGCATTATCTTCTAAGTCAGCATAGGTTTTATAGCTCAACTTCTGCATGATCTCACACACACACACACACACACACACACACACACACACACACACACACACTAAAAAAAAGAAAGAAAGGAAAAACAGTGGAATACCATACACCAGGGCCTTATCAATAAGGCAGGTGCCACATCAGGTATGGACCATCGATGTTCTTTCTATTCTGCACTTTAATTGTATTATCCGTCTGATTGGCTGAATGAAGTCTAAATCAATCAGTTTGATCAAAGCCAAATCCAACTACTGAGATGAGGGAAAAAATAACAGGTCACGGCCCAATCAATAATTCAAATCAGAGGTCAAATGATGTGCATGAGATCATAGACACACCCACTTGAACAGGAGCAACCCAGTGGAGTGATAACATCTGGAAAGGGAAAAGATGAAGGAGAGGAGGAAGGAAGGTAAAGAGAAATAGAGGAGAATTTGGAGAGGAGAGAGTGGAATGAGCGAGGAAGAGATGAGTTAGTAGGAGAGGCGGCAAAACTGGTGAGAAGGAAATGAGATGATTGGTAGAGAAAGGAAAGGGGGGGAAGAGGAAGGAACAGGAACAGCAGGGGAAGATAAGACTTAAGAGAGAAACAGAGGATCGGAGGGAGGCAGGCTTTTGAATGACAACAAAGGAAGAGAAGGAAAGAGAAGCAGAACGGAGGAGAGGTGGTGAAGGGGAAGATGTTGAAAATAGAAATGAGGACAGAAAATTGGGGAGAGGAGGAGAAAATAGAAAAGGAGGGAAGAAGGGCTGCAAGGAGACGAAGGAGATTGTGTGAGATAAAATAGGGAAGTGTAAGGGAGTGATTTATAAGCCCATATTCTCCACATACAACCCGGCTTTCTCCTCTATTATTGTGTCGAGCTGACTGGAGGTGTTGATTCAGCCTGGTTTGCATTACAGACCATGTTACACAAAGTGGGTGGCCAAAACGAAGGTTAGCAGCAACTTCTGAAAATTTTAGTTTGGAATGTGCCATTGCTATGGTTGGACTTGGTTGGATTATCCAGTGTCAAACTAAAGATTATTTTAAGGTCGTTGATCGGGTGGCCATTTTTGTTCATGGATTCACCGTTGCAGGCGAGCTGGTGCACAGCATTCTGGGCCTCGTTTCCGAAAGGGCCTTAAGTACTACCTAACGTTACGTGCTACTTAAGTTCACACGTAACACCATCGTAGAGCTCACGGAGCGTTTCCCAAAGCCAACTTAGCAAAGAACCATCGCAGGTTGACACGTAACTCTAAGAGCAATCCACGAGTGGTCTAGAGTAGTCTTAACGCGCTAAGATTGATCGTAGCGGCATGGCACAGTGGAGACAACCACAGGATATGAAGGGAAAAGAAGAAACCTGCGCATAAGATTGCTGTTTTAAGACGCGAGAGGCATGGCACAGTGGAGACACCCATAGGAAAAGAGGAAACTTGCGCTTCAAGTTGATGTTTTAAGACGGGAGTGTAGCCTAAATATCATGGCAGCACAGTTGACACTGCAACGAAAATAAGAAGGTAACATTAATTGTGGATGTGTAGGCCTATAAAATAAAAGTAATGTGTTTGGAAATATTTTACAGGTAGTAAAATAGTTCGACTGTGTTTGATAAACCTGGGCATAATTAAACTGTGATCAATCATAATTTGTGTGGGTGCTTCATGAACAAGAAGAAGGCAAAATGAATAAGGGGCTTCTTCGGCAACCAGAGACAAGAGTGTTGATGTCGGAAGGCCACTTCCGAAACTTTATTTATTTTATATTTTTTTGAAGAAAAATGGTCAGCGAGTTGTTGCACCCTCTTTCATTTTCAAGTAGCCTAAGAAAGGGAAGGCGACGCCGAAAATACATGATAGTTGTAGGCGAAGGGTAAGCTATGAGAAAAACGATAAAATGATTAAAAGGCAGCGATGGGGATTCGTGTAGATTTTTTGTTTTAATAACAGCAGACTGCCGTGCAAAAATGTCCTCACAGTTGTGAAAGTCTTGAGCGTGCGGTACTTTGCGCACCGCTCACCACATGTGCCAAGCTCCTCTCCCTATTCCGACTCTAGTAGGCTAAGCAATAACAAAAAGGCAGCGAGGGGATGTGTCAATTTTGATGGACATTGTTTTTCATAACAGCATGCTGACGTGCTCCCGACAGTTGTCAAGCCTTGAACGCCTTGAGGTTGTAACTTTGCGCATCCCAATTTGGAACTCCAACTAGGCCTAGCCTACTTGTCTTCTTAAATATTAAGCTGCAGTAGCCAAGTGCACGCGCTTTATCTGGGTCTTAACGGCGTAGCTCATTATTGCCGTCAGTTGGGAGTTTTGCATGATTTCATTGTGTGTGTGCATTTTATTTCATTTGCCAACAATAACTCCTGTCGATAGTTGCAAACTGCTACAAATGTAGTCCCACCCTTATAGAAAACAACTTTTGATACTGACACACGCCTTACATTTTGTAAATGGTTTAGCAGCAGATGACAGCGCAGTTCACTCTGAGTACACTTCAGCACCACATATGTGGACAGCGATCCTTAAGAGCGACGCTACGAATGATCTTAGAGGCTGTGCACGCGCGTTCATGTACGAGTGTCTTTGGGAAATAGTCGTAGGAAATCTAAGAACATTCGTAGGATCACTGGTTAACGACACACGTAAGGCTAAGAACCATCGTTATCGGGAAACGAGGCCCTGGGAAGTAGGCAGTGACAGGCTCAGTGCGGTACAGCCAGATGAAATACTGAGGGCTAATTGAAAATAAACTGCAGCTGAGTCATGCCTTGTGGAGCTGTACTGGGTAGTGGAAAATGGGCAGTGGAGAAGCCCATTGGAGCTGATAGAGCCCAAATTTTGCTGCATATTGTCAAGATAGGAGATGTTGAGCCCAGTAGATGTTCTGAGTCCTCTGGATGTTCTAGGAACATCTGGTGGAGCGTGTGCTGGAAGCAAAGGGAACCATATTCATTCAGGTTCAGGGAATGTATGAGAGAATGTATTTTTAAAATCCAATAAATGGCTTTTTACATCATGGAGGAACCAGATGTAGGCATTATGATATATAACCTGAGGGTGGAAACCCATTTTTTGAATGTCATGAATGTCCTATACAGGTCTAAGAGACATCCCATATTTTCTAGGAAATGACTCTCACCATAAACCCACAACATTCACATTTTTTGACATGATATGATCCCACTGGCGATTTTAGGCTCAGGCATTTTTAAGTAACATATTGGATCTTAGAACAAATTTGGACAAATTAGAACAAAAACAACACAACACTATTGTAACTGTCCCATGAGATGCTGGCTAGCAGGGTGCCATGTTAGTCTGCACTGCTCAATGAAGATACAGAAAAAAAATCTTTGACAAATCACATTAGTTATACTTCAAATGTGGTAATGCTGTTTAGTATGGGATAAAACTGAACTGACATACGTTCTGGTTGATGTGTTTTGCCTATTTTGTGGCAGAATGCAATTACCCTCTTGTGTGTTCATTGTGTTCTGTGATGAGGGTGTGTTCTTCCAATATAAAATTGTGTATCTAGAGCAGTGGTTCTCAACCTTTCTTGAACAAACGCCCCCTGGACCTCACCCTAAGCCTCCCAACGCCCCCTTGACTTCATCATAAGCCCATCAACAACCCCCTTAAGTATTAAAAAAATGAAACAGACTAATGCCCCCAATGATAGCTAAGCACTGCCACCACTCAATTGTATCCTTCTCAAAAACCCCCCAGGACTCACTAACGCCCCATGGGGGGCTGTATCGCCCCTGTTGAGAAACACAAATCTACAGAAAGCAGACATATACAAACATTGATGTTCTATCATTGTGGTGTTTCCTATTTCTGTAGCCAGACATCCCTCTCCAATGTCTATGAGGACATGAAGCGATAATCCTGTCATTAAGATGCCGAATTTATTTCTGTGGCCTGAAACTTTTCAAAGATTTTTCACATCACATCTTTTGCTAAGACTGTTTGCAGCTTTGGACTGATAGTTTTCAAGCATTACTGTCAAGAGATTTCATTCCCCCTTTTTGCCATTTGAGATATGTAACCTCCCCTGAGAGAGGAAAAATATGGGCAGCTTCAAGATATGGGATTACTTAACATTTTATTTATTAAATCGGAAAAAAACTCAAAATGTTTCTACCACTTTCATTTCCACCGGCTGCTCACAGTCTCACTATATTTACATTCCCTACATGAAGAGTAAATAATTGATGACTCCTCTTGGTGGACATTATTACCCTTTATGTTGACCTTTAACTTTCTCATTTCCACAAATGATCCAGAGGCTTCTACAACTCCTGACAATCATGGAAAAGACCCCTGCGGCCAGACCCTGCGCAAGTAACACATAATATCTGAGAGAATATTGGACGTGGAATCTCATTATCTTTGATAATAGTTTTTGTTAGCTTGTTACTTATTACGTTATTGAGTGGAATGTTATTACGTTATGGGTAGGGAAGTGTTATTACGTTATGGGCAAGTTATTACGTTATTACGTTTGAAATGGGCCCAAATTATTACGTTACGGGCAGTTATTACGTTATGGGCAGTTATTACATTTTGGGTTCTTACAGCGCGGTTTCATAATATCTACCTACACACTTTCGGGTTGGGCCCGTCCGTTTTTTTCTGGGCCCACCTGTTTTATTACTTATGCCTACGCCCCTGCCTCTCTCTCTCTCTCTCTCTCTCTCTCTCTGTCTCTCTCTCTCTGAAGAAGAGTCATGGTGAGATGATACCTATTGCTACTACAGCAGGTCAGTGGGACTACAGTACTTCTGTTACAACCCATTCCACTCTAATGTGTCTAATTGCTAGTTCGTTCTACCCTTCTTCTTTTTCTTTATCCACTTTCTTCTTCTTCTTCTTCTTCTTCTCCATCAATCCGCCAAGTTTTTAGGACATGTTGTGGCCAGCATCTGGGCATTAATTCTGTTGCTTTGATTTGGTGTCACAGGAGATTGGCTGGGCGCGTAATCCTCTCAAGTGCTTAGCATCGGCTACCATAGCGTAGAGTTCCCAGCCACAGCTCAGCATGGGAGTGACTTAATAATTCCAGTAGCCATGCCATAGCCTAATGTGGCTAAGCCTAATGTAGCTTAGCCTTAGCCCTGGCAGCACTGCTTTCCCAGGCTGTTTCTCCACTACACACAGGCGGGATGATGGTGGCACACACTCGGTCCCCGCACACTTAACTAGCGTGACATTATGCTCTCAATTATTGCCCGCACGCTGTGCCACCGTGACACACTCATAAATAGGGTTGCCAATTGTCAGTGGAAAAAATACAGGACACTTCACTGTGTCGCTGGTTGTGGGGGTCCTCCCCCATAAAATGTTGCATTCCTGCATTCTAACGTTCCGTGTCCCATTTCAGCTCAAAACAGAACCCGTACTTTATCTCTAAATACGAGAAGATTCCGTATTTCAAAGGACAGTTGCCAACCCTACCCCCACACACACACACACACACACACACAAAGTTCTCACCTCTTAAAGGGACACTCCACCCATTTTGCATTAGGCTTTCCATTTATAGACACCCAGTCATACTTTTGAATGGTCTTTCAAAAATCTCTCAATTCCCCCTGATATAGGAGAAATCCGCATCCATCTCTTAACACTTCCTTTGTCAATGATGTAAAAATGGTCATTTTGCATCATCGACATAGGAAGTGTAAGAGAGGTGGATTTCTGTTGAGAAATCTGTTCTGTTCCCACCTTTTCAACCCCGCCCATAGGGGGTTGGACCTAATGCTCTAACAGACCTATCACAGATCAGTGTCCCAGTGCTTTTGAAATCACTGGCATTGAGGCTACAGTAAGCAGTGTTGCCAGATTGGGCTGTTTCCCACCCAATTGGGCTGCTTGGGATGGCCGTCTGCGGGTAAAAATGGCATTTTACAGGAAAACTCGCCCAATCTTTCCCATCGACATCAACTTGGGCGGGATTTAGTGCTTCCAGGCGGGTTTTGAGCATTTTTTGGGCTGGAAATCATCAGCCTCATCTGGCAACACTGCCAGTAAGTCACTGGCATAGCTGGAAAGGAGAAGCTGGAGCACACTGCAGCTTAGTTTTCAAGACTTTATTTTGAGCACACACCAGACCAAGGTTTCGGTGTTGCTACACCTTCTTCAGAGTCAAATGATGGCAAGAGAGAGACACACATTTCAGGACTTGACATTCACAGGTGATCCCACTTGGTTTGGCTAAATTGGTCTCATCTCATTGCAGGTAATTGACCCCACCCCCCAACACCAGGACAAGATTGCGAGATCATTCCAAGACCATGTGAGAGCATTGTTCTGGCGGCAGAATTTATAAATAGATCGCCGAACACAACGTGCTTCTGAACAAAGTAAACAATTGTTTCACTGAACAACATTTAAGGGAGAAGATAAAATAACTCTCTAGGACATTTTATTATCCTCAAAATGATGCAGAATCCATTCTGTAGTAGCCTACAGTAGCTGTAGCCTCTCTTCGCAACTCCTGCTTTGTCTGCCTACCTACATGGTCGCTGGTGGCGCACGCCAAGTTACAAAAAATGTGGGGTGCACGAACTCGCGACACGGCAGCTCGCGCCACGGCGTGTGACGTCATTTTGGGTCACGTGACGGCGCGCGCCATCGTCGCGAGTGAAGTATGAAGGAGGGTAGCGCCAGTCACGCCAAGTATGAATCCCCCTTAAGGGCGCTTTTGAAGTATGAATAGTCTGGCGCAAGTGATGACGTCATTAATGGTTCTCGCGCCAAAGTGCGCACGTGAAGTATGCAGAGCCCTTTAGAGACATTGGAAGTGAAGAATCTACAGGCAGACAGCAGCAGTATGCACCAGTGTTTTCAATGAGCTGTCAGAACACTACCTTTTGGCTTGCCTCTCTTCACTCAATTAGCCCCCCATACAGTATGTCCCTTCATCCGATGTCAGAATTCCCAAAGTCTTCCACAGTAGATGCGAAATAAATCCAGGTCAGATAATAACAGAAACAGATACACCCATAAGGGCCGAAACGCATACACACTGTTGCTTAATAAATGCTAAAGAAATTGTAACCTAGAGTGCCTCGGATTTTCTCTATCTGGAAAAAATAACATCAACAGGGTTACATCTGATAACCGTCCAACATACCACATGAGGCCACTGCATTCAATGCGACAACCAACACTTCATTTGAAATCCGTACATATCCATATGTAAGTGAATGAAGTGAAGGATAGCACTCTTCAGATATTTATTTCTTTATTCGCCTATGTACTGTATGTGAATAAAGAAAGAAAAATCTGAAGAGTGTCGCCCCATTCACTTACTGGATGTTTTATGTGGGATTCAGCAGCCAGTTAAGAACTAGTTAACTGTTAATCATAAGGCGATAGTGTGAACGCGTCTCCTCCACTTACATATTCATCTGGCCATCACAGGGGCAAATGGCCACGGTCTCAATCTTTCCTGTGTTGTCTGCAGTGAATGCTACTGGCCTTGAAGTCAAAGAACATTCATCTGATTCAGAAGCAAAAGCAAGACCATACTATTTCTCCCATAAGTACTTATCATATTTCATCAAGGCTGGATTAAGTCCATAGCGGCTACTAAAGTAAATCTGTATTAGGGGTCGACCGATACAGGTTTTTTTAATGGCCGATGCGATACCGTTTTTTTTTTTCCATCACCCTTGGTCGATACCCGATTTCCGATACCCGATTTTGGGCTGATATGGGTTAAAAAAAGGTTAAAAAATGACAAATATTCCAGGCCTCAAGTTAAAAATAAACTTTCCTTTAACATTATCAAATTGAGGTAGAACTTCTAACATTTTAACACCCACTCTAACAATCAAGTAATGTCTAACAATAAAGTAATAAAAAATAAAGTGTCTTGGTACTTAAAAAAAAAAACGAATGACATAAAATAATAAATGTTGCGTATTGGCCAAAACCACACGCGTATCGGCCGATACCGATACACTTAAAAAATGCAAATATTGCCCCGATATATATATAGGTCTATCCTTAATCTGTATACTTCAGTAATTCTAAATGTATACAATTTACACTCATCTTCATCACTCTCACTTACCTAAAGTGCTATGAATGTGCTATGAATGTGCAAAGTCGCTTAAATTGTTGATATTAGTCACACATACATTTGAGGCAGGGCCGCGTTATCCTATGGTGCAACCGGTGCTGCAGCACCGGGCCCCGCCACTAGAGGGGGCCCCGGACGTCGTGAGATTGAAAAATATGAAACGATATTTTGAGACAATCAATTGTACTTTTGACGCATTTCGCCTTCCGTAGGCAAGCAGAGGCGCATATGCATATCTTGTCACCAGGCTAGACAGGCAGCTTGGGCCCCCCAAGACTTACCTAAAGTGCTATGAATGTGCTATGAATGTGCAAAGTCGCTTAAATTGTTGATATTAGTCACACATACATTTGAGGTTAAGTACATAAGTGCATACTATCTCTGCCAGTCAGCATTACACACACATTCAGAATTAAGGGCATGCTGTCTAAATGTCAGCCATGCACTCACTCTTTCATTGGACTGAGAGTACATGATCTCCTGAGTGTGTGCTAGTGACATCTTTGCAGCATGTTCTGTAGTCTTATGTGAATTCTAAAAGGCTGTTTCTTTGCTTTCGCATAGCGATTAATACCAATGGGCTTGGTGATCTTATTTTGCCATTTAATACTCAAGGTATTGACATTAACTTATTGGAGATGGTTAAAACAGCAAACACATTAACTGTAAAAAGCACAGGAATCTTATCATTTTCAACCAATTATATCTACCAATAGCTATGGACTCCAAACGGCACATAAAACTGTCTCTCTGTCAGTCATCAATATTATTATTATTATTATTATTATTATTATTATTATTATTATTATTATTAATGTCATTTGCCCATTTAATCATCAAATGTCAGACAACATGCAATACAGAAAATCTTTGTCTTGAAGTGAATAAACTACTGTGAAAGTTTCAAATTGACATCTCGTAGTTTAACATTTTACCCCATTCACCAAGTATCTCCTATTGTCTCCCTTTATGGAAAAATGAATGGGAAATCTCCAACTTTGACTTTGAAAAAAAGAATGTTCCACTAAATGATGGCCAAAATAAATTGATTTTTAATATGTCATTGAGATACACTTACGGATTACAAAAAACTTGGAATGATTAGTATTGCAATTTCTCCCGTGTCAAATGATAGATTGACTGGACTAATAGGGCATGGCAGTGGTCAACACACCCACATTGCCTACAGTATGCTACAGTAGGTGCACATTCTGCTCTCTTCCATTGCTATGGTGACCATGGCGACCAGCTGTGCAGCAGTGGCTGGATAGCTTTTTAATGCCTACTGTTGCCGTGGGGACTGACGTCAGTTCTTTTTGATTGCCCACCTGTGCCTCACAATCCTGAGACTGATTGAATTACATCACACTGTCATTTGTATAACCATTCCAACGATTAAATGTGCCAACCCAGCTTTACAGCATGGGGTGGCAAAGCAGCGGGAATTAACCGTGAAAGACACATTAGACCATATAATCCATACTAGTATCATAATTATGGATTCATATTTTGCATGGCATAGCCTGGTGTTACAGTAAGAAGTGATGACACTGATGAAGTCATCTGAGCCACTTGACACATGCTGACCTCTATCTGAGACTGCTTGGCCATAGATGCAGTGACACACATATATAATACTTCAGATGTGGACTCCCCAGAGGATGGAGATACAGCCAGGTGCTCAAATGAGCTGTTGAGAGCAACTGGCCTGTGTTTCTATCATTGTTTTTTTTTTTTTAAGCTTGAAGACTTTAGGACTTTCAATTCGCCATTCCCCTCCAGATTTGTTTCTGGTGATGCCTCTGGGGCATCCATCTGTGGATTACAGGGTGTTAATCAAAGTGGGGGCTGAAGGGACTGGACTTCCAGCTGAGCCTCAAGAGCCTCTGATTGCTTCCACTCCTCATGGGAGGTCTATGGAGAAGATGAATGTCCACTCCTTCCACCAAGACATTTAAATTCCACATTATACATCAGCCTATTTCTGTGCGACAAGTAAAAATCCTTGACTGAATAAGTACACAGGCATAAAAACAATAGCACACACATAGAGACGTAGGCTACAGCGCAATCATGCATATTTACAGAAATACACACGGGCACACACATAAACTGTCTCACACACACGCACACACACACACACACACACACACACACACACACACACACACACACACACACACACACACACACACACACACACACACACACATGTATGTACATATACACACATATACCTATACATGCATATGTACCAGTCTTCAGTCCTCCAAAGGCCAAGGGGAGAGGACTGGTGTGTGTGTCCTGGTATCCTCCATCTGCCAGGGTTGCCAGGCAACTCACCTCTGGGCGCACTCCCCAGGGAGGGTCAGCAGGGGTGAAGGGGAGACTGGGTGCTACCCTGACCCAGCTCCGGGGAATGTGCGTGCGTGTCTGTGTGCGCGAGTGCGTGCGTGCGTGTGAAACCTGCTGTCTGTCAGTAGGATCTTAGAGCAGCAGGCAATGCCATGTAATCACAAATGAGAGGTCATGTGTAGAGAGGAAGGGAGGGGGTGATGGTGGATTTGGGGCCTAAGGCCATCCCACTTCCTGGTTAACTAAAGACAAGGGCATCTCTAATCTCCCTCCATGAACCCTGATTAATGGACACCAAGCACTACTGTACTGCCCTTACACACACACACGCGCGCGCGCACATGCACACACACACGTGCACACACAGACG
>NC_085859.1:54250630-54265630 GCF_034702125.1 Engraulis encrasicolus | reverse complement strand
GTGTGTGTGTGTGTGTGTGTGTGTGTGTGTGTGTGTGCGTGTGTGTGTATGTGCATGTCTGTGTGTGTGCATGCGTGCCCTTCTGCGTGCCCATCTGCGCGTGTATCCACTCAAACCTGGTTCATCAGTCATTCACCCAGATGTTTGTTCCCTTTTCTTTATTTCCATTTCGAATGTCATTTCAGGACCATCTCACATCCTGTCTGCTGGTGCAAATGCATTACACGCCTGGGCCACTGCAGCTAAAAGCTTACATGAGCTTTTAACCTCAGAAAAATGAGACCTGAAAGTTTCTTCACATCACTCTGTCTTCCTTCTGACCTCCCCATCCTCATCCTCCTTTCTTCATTCTACTCCCCCAATCTTCCTCTTGAACTTCCCCCTCTCCTTCTCCCTTATAACTCTCTCTCTATCTTTTCTCTCTTCTCTCTCTCTCCCTCCCTCTCTCTCTCTCTCTCTCCTCACCCTCTTCTCCCTCCCTTCCTCCAATACTTCTCTACCCCATCTCTCTTTCTCTCTCTTTATCCTCATCCTCTTCTCCTCTCTCTCCCTCCATCAAATCATTTACTTCTTCAATTTCTCCTCCTCCTCGTGATATGGAGGATGAGGCAGCAAAGCAACCTCAAAACATCAGGGAAACTCTGCCATATTTGACTTTAGGGACCGTGTTCTTTTCGTTGAAGGCCTCAATTTCTCCTGCTAACTCAAATGAATAGAGGACAAATAAATGAGGCCTTCAATGAAAAGAACATGGTCCCTAAAGTCAAATATGGCAGAGTTTCCCTGATGCTTTGAGGTTGCTTTGCTTTGTTGATAGTCTGTAGACTATCAACAAATTTTGCAGCATAATGTAGGAGTCCACCCCTGAATCCTATAGAAAACCTATGGAGAGATCTCAAAATGGCAGTGTGGAGAACGCACCCGTCAAATCACCTCAAGGATGGTCCAGCAGAGCGTTGTAGGAAACTCATTGATGGTTCTCATAAGTGGTTGTTCGCAGTTATTTTGTCTAAAGGTTGTGCTATCAATTATTAGGCTGAGGGTGTCAATACTTCTGTCCGGCCCATTTTTGGAGTTTTGTATAAAATGGTCATTCATTTGACTTTTTTTTCATTCTCTTTTGGGCAAGACAAACAAATGAAGATATTAATAACAAAGCATTTGTGATTGCAATCATTTTCTGGAAGAAATACAATACCTTTGGCCAGCACTGTAAGAACCGCTTTTAACCACGCTACTCTGTGCACTTTATGTCCTGTTTCCACAGCGCACTTTTCACCCCTTTGCACACCTGTGACTTCGCTTTGAATGTCTGGATTTTACTGGTCATGGATGAAGCACTGTAAACCTTTTACCTCGAAGATGTAAACCTTAATAAACGGAAGCAAACAGAAACATGGATATACTTGAAGCCTTTTGTACAACGGCGCGTCGAGCAAACTTTTTCCCTAATTCAGCTACTCGGTGACTAAATATTTGTTTGATACGTCACCACAACATTGAGCAAATTATTGAAATCCCCTGCGTTGACAGCACAGGCATAAAAATCCATAACAATGCTTTACTTTGTAGATTTGCTTTTGTCCACCTCTGGGTGAGGTAGCCTATGTGATATTCCACATCAGACTAATCCAATTAAAATGTGGATATCTTCAAGAGAGGCTTAAACATCCAAATGTCTGCTGACAATGTACACAAAAATGGTCAAAATAGTCTCAAAACATTTTCAAAACATCTGAGGACATTTGTTTGGGTGAATTGCTTTGTCTAGACAGCCTACTGCAAAACAAAGCCTTAAAGGACTTTAATCCCCCTTTAGAAACTCTCTAAGACTCCCTCTGCACAGTCTCCCTGTATCAGCTGTCACCATAGAGCCAATATGAAGCGTGTGTGCTGCGTGTGGTGCCTCTCCACTAAATTGAATTACAAATCCAGTTTGTTACATCACAACAAGTCATTGTCATGAGAGATGTTTTGCTTTCGGGAACAGTAAAAATCCAATTATTATCGCCATTAAATATTCCCCCCTCTTATTTTTCTCTCTTCTCCCATCTCTTGAATCAAGCTATTGATCATATTTTTATTTTATAAATCTTAATTAGGGCTGTCATTTTAACGCGTTAATTCGATAATTAATTACAAGGCGCATTAACGCGTTGTAAAAATTAATGGCATTAATTATTTATGGGTAGACATACGTTCTAAGCGCATGGCGTGGCAACTGAATTCACTCACTCATGCTGTGATAAATACAAGCCGTCCGTCAACTTCTAAAGCTAAAATACAATAAATACAACAAATACAGACACTTTTCTGTCTTTTTTCATGAACAAAAGCATATGTTTGTATTTTTTTTATATATATATATTTGAATTATTACGAGATATGCCAGTTGACGCTGCATTGCTGCGAACAGCTGTTCAGTTAAAAAATAGCTGTGGACCAACGACGTTTTCCTTCAATTAACACAAGCAATCAGACAATCTACAGCTTAAATACAACTAATAAAATAAAATACAAAATGTGGTGTTTTTCCCATTATCGATTTGTCTATTTGATAACTTTTAGAAAGCATTTTATCAGGAGATGTAAGCTACAAGTCTGCGCTCGGCAGCTGGTTCATCTGATATGAATATAGGCGCATTTCAAGACAGTTTATCATTTGATTTGGCCATGGCAGTTGTATAATAGTTGGACTTGTGGTAGGCCTACTTAAATCTTTCATACAACTATAGCCCAGCATACGAATGCATTGACTGTTCAGGCTTTGAAACACACGACGCAAATATTTGTGTTCATGATGTGTGACCGCGGTAGCCAAGCTACTACATAGAGCCGACCGCAATTTCAGCAGAGGTTTCTGCTCATCGGCAGAACAACACTTGTATATTCACTACAACATCAAACCACTTGATAGATAATCGCTACCTTTTCCACGCTGCACATAAGAATCAAAATATTACAGGCTCCGAAATTACCCCATGACACAGTGCAAGTGTCCACAGCGCAGAGTAGCCTAGCCTATAGGGATTTCAATTTGACAGCACAAAGTCATCGCAAGTGCTGGAAGATGATCTTCTCAAGTTGGGTTGTGATTACAGCGATTTGAGTGATACATGCCACGTTCAGAACAAAATAATACCACTGTGCCACAGATGTCAAGTTGACAACTTTGATCGCTAACTTCCACTGACACCTCAGGCACACGTTTTCTAGCTTCAACCAATCGCTATAGCCTACAGAGATAGGATGTCTTACCTTTCGTGCAGATAGTTTGGAGAAGTTTACATCAGTCAGTCTTTCTTGTCCTGTCTTATATCCATAGAATATTTTGGTGTAGAATCAATGTTTAGTCCAAGCAAGGGTTATTGGCTAGCTCAGTGCAGTTATCATTCCTGGCTAATCCAGCTCCCCAAAATGTAAACAAAACGTGAATGAATGCACGTCATCTGTTTCATCAGGGGGTGTTCCCATTTCCTTGAACTCTGACCTTTTCTGATAGATAGATAGATAGATAGATAGATAGATAGATAGATAGATAGATAGATAGATAGATAGATAGATAGATAGATAGAGCAGGAGACGTAGCTGGCCTAAAAGCAGCAAGGGCAAACCTGTCCCAGGGCATCAGGAAAGCAAAAAAGGAATACTCGGACAAAATAACAACACACTTCAAAGACAGCAGAGATGCACAGAGCCTGTGGCAGGGCATACAGGCCATCACGGACTATAAGCCCGCACCACGAAGCTGTGACAACAACACCTCTCTGCTAAACGACCTGAACAGTTTCTTTGCCCGTTTTGAAGCACAAAATGACACTCATCCACAGAAAACTCCCCCTCCCCCCCATGATCAACCCCTGTACCTGTCCTCTGCCAGTGTGAAGAGGACACTGGCCACCATCAACCCACGCAAAGCAGCTGGCCCAGACAACATACCTGGCCGAGTGTTGAAGGATTGTGCAGAAGAGCTGAAGGATGTCTTCACAGACATCTTTAACATCTCTCTGGAGCAAGCAGTCATCCCATCACTTTTCAAAGCTGCTACCATCATACCCGTGCCGAAGAAATCATCACCATCATGCTTCAATGACTACCGTCCTGTAGCACTGACGCCCATAATCATGAAATGCTTCGAACGGCTAGTCCTGTCACACATCAAAGCCACCCTACCCCCCACCCTGGACCCCTACCAGTTCGCATACCGAGCCAAGCGATCCACGGAGGATGCAATCTGCTCTGCCCTCCATCCAGCCCTCACCCACTTGGACAATAAAGACTCATATGTGAGAATGCTATTCATTGACTTCAGTTCAGCATTCAATACCATAATACCACAACAACTCATCAGAAAACTGGACAAACTAGGTTTCAGCACCTCCCTCTGCAACTGGCTGCTGGACTTCCTGATGCAGAGACCACAAGCAGTACGGGTAGGGAATAACACCTCAAGCACCCTGACCCTGAGCACGGGGGCTCCGCAAGGTTGTGTTCTCAGCCCCCTGCTGTTCACGCTGCTGACACATGACTGCACAACGACCCACAGCACTAACCATCTAGTGAAGTTTGCGGATGATACAACACTGGTGGGCCTCATCACTAAGGGCGATGAGACCCACTACAGAGAAGAAGTAGACCTGCTGGCCAGATGGTGCAAAGACAACAACCTCCTGCTGAATGTCAACAAGACCAAGGAGATTGTTGTCAACTTTCAGAGGGTCCAAAAACAACTGCCACCACTGACCATCGACGGTGATGCTGTGGAGAGAGTGAGCAGCACCAAGTTCCTTTGAGTGCACATCAGCGACGACCTCTCTTGGACCACCAACACTACATCACTGGCGAAGAAGGCCCATCAGCGTCTCTACTTCTTGCGCAAACTAAAGAAGGCAAGTGCTACACCCTCCATCATGACAACATTCTACAGAGGAACCATAGAGAGCGTCGTGTCCAGCTGCATCACAGTGTGGGGAGGAAGCTGCACGGAGAAAAACAGGAAGACACTCCAGCGTGTTGTGAACACAGCGAAGAAGATCATTGGAGTACCACTCCCCTCCCTGCAGGACATTTACACCGCACGCCTCACCCGGAAAGCACTGATGATCATCAAAGACACAAGCCACCCTGCACACAAACTGTTCAGCCTCCTGCCCTCTGGAAAGAGGTACAGGCGCCTCCGTTCCCGTACCACCAGGCTTGCAAGCAGCACGATGCATCAAGCAATCAAGATACTGAACACTCAATCCACTCTCCCTTCACTGTCAGCCTCTAGCCAGCCAGGCCACTGACAATGCTCCCCCCCCCTCATCCCCACCACCATATCTGCGACTGAACATTCCACCTGCACTACTACATCTGTGACTGAACTTTCAACCTGCACTAACTCAAAACATACACATGCACACACACACACACACACACACACACACACACACACACACACACACACACACACACACACACACACACACACACACACACACACACACACACACACACACACACACACACAAGCACACTGCACTTTCTGCACTAAACCCAAACATACACACACTGACACACAACTCATACTCACACACATACACACACACACACACACACACATACACAGGTACACACACACAGACGCACACCGCACTTTCTACCTGCACTAAACACACACACACACACACACACACACACACACACACACACACACACACGCACACAAAACACATACAAACACACACACACACACACATACTGCTGCTGGTGTATTTAATAAACCTTTTTTTTTTTTTTTTAAATTATTTATTTTCTTCAAATGCTACTATTACTATGTCAGAACGCTATAAAGGACTTTTTAGAAAAAGCACAACAAAATACCTCCTCTTAATGTATGTTCTCTACAAGTCTTCTGTTGTCCAGTCTTGCACTTTAAATGTCTGTATGAGCAATGTCTACGTCCATACTGTCTATGTCCATGTATGAGTACTGTCTATGTCTATACTGTCTATGTCCTTACCTAGATTAGTCTATGTCTGCATGGGAGAGCAAGAAACGCAATTTCAAATTCTTTGTATGACCAGTGCATGTAAAGAAATTGACAATAAACTTGACTTGACTTGACTTGACTTGACTTGAGATAGATAGATAGATAGATAGATAGATAGATAGATAGATAGATAGATAGATAGATAGATAGATAGATAGATAGATAGATAGATAGATAGATAGATAGATAGATAGATAGATAGATAAGATACTGTAGACTCATTTTTTGTGTTTGCTAATGTAGCCTATTTATTCACTAACTCTGTTTACCAGGCCTATGTTAACATATTAGTACATCATAGGACTTATAGGCCTATTGTAATTATTATTATTATTACTATTATTATTATTATTATTATCATTATTGTTTCACGTCATGAAAAGAACATACGAGTAAGTGCGATTAATTAGATGAATTAATTACAAATTCTGTAATTAATTAGATAATTTTTTTTAATCTACTGACAGCCCTAATCTTAATTATGAGAAATTCTTGCATTTCGTCGGTTCTGAATCTTGCCAGAAAAGCATTTTTCCCTCCTCAGCCAATAAGGTATAAAACACCAACCATCCTTCAGCTACAAAATGTGTCAATATGATGAATAATAAAGAAAAGTAGTGACCACCGAACGTTGGGTCCGCCCATTGAAAGTGAATGGGAGCTCTTGCACCATTCTAGAGTGCCGTATAATAATTATAATATAATAAATATAATTAATTCAAATTATTTGAATGAATATGAGGAGCGCTTCAAAGCGCTTGTCAATCATTCCCATTATGCTGCGGTCACACCGCCGGCGTTGAAAGAGCTAAAACGCTGCTGACTCCTGCCTGGAAAGCACAGGTCAGGGGCGTTGAACGAGGCAAAAGATTCAACTTGAAGCGTTCGACCAAGAATCTTGACCAACCGAAGCTCCTGTTTAGAAAAATGTGAACATTCCATTGGCTGCCGCCTGCCGCCGCCGAGCTCATTACATATTTTTAGATGAAGTTCAACTTCTGACGCCCTCGGCTTTTGACGCTTTTGACTCTAGACACACTTTGTGACTTTTAACGCTTCTGCCGCCTGCTCTCCCATACAAAGTCAATTACTTCCGCATTTTCCACGCGTTCAACGCCGGCGATGTGATCACGCGGTTAGCCATGAGCCTCTCTCTCCCTCAGCTCTATCAAGCTCCACCAGGCTAGGACCCTAGCTGACTGATTACTCAACACTGTGTGTGTGTGTGTGTGTGTGTGTGTGTGTGTGTGTGTGTGTGTGTGTGTGTGTGTGTGTGTGTGTGTGTGTGTGTGTGTGTGTGTGTGTGTGTGTGTGTGTGCGCGTGAGTTTGCCCGAGCAGACGTGTGTGTAGGGGTGATACTAGGACTGATGGGCCCAGACATCAACAACATCAACATTAGAATGTAAGCTGAGTATGCAAAATCACACCTATGGACAAGTGAACACACACACACACACAGGTCCTATAGATTTCTGCATAGAGCAGTCCCAGACACAGATACGCACACCCACCCACAGTACATACGTATATTCCACAATTCCCACCTGCCCCACAGTTTCTCTCTCTCTCTCTCTCTCTCTCTCTCTCTCTCTCTCTCTCTCTCTCTCTCTCTCTCTCTCTCTCTCTCTCTGCCAGTTCTAATGGAAGAGTAATGGTGCTCTGGTGATCCTCTTGGCTCTGCCTGTCTAGAGCTCCATTCATCACCACATGACAGCACAATACAGAACACCGGCCCTCATGATACACACACACACACACACACACACACACACACACACACACACACACACACACACACACACACACACACACACACACACACACACACACACACACACACACACACAAATACTAGCGAGCACACACACACACACACACACACACACACACACACACACACACACACACACACACATGCGTGCGCACACACGCGCGCGCACGCACGCACACCAACATTTTCACACACATACACACCCCCACCCTAGTTCACTTGAAACCAATACCATCTCATGGTAAATCAATTCCCAAAGTTACTGGCTACTTATCTCACCTCTCCTCCTTTGTTAAGCCATCTGCCAAAAGCCTGGGGGTAATCTTTGATTCGGACATGTGTTTTAAGAAACAGATTAATTCTGTTATTAAAAATAGCTTCCATCAGCTAAGAGTAATCACCCGGCTCAAGCCCTCACTGTCCTTTCAAGATTTTGAAACAGTAATCCACGCCTTCATAACATCTCGGCTGGATTACTGCAATGCCCTGTACTTTGGCCTCCCTCAATGCCAGCTAGCTCGACTGCAGTTGGTCCAGAATGCTGCGGCCAGGCTTTTAACAGGCACAAAGAAGTATGAACACATCTCCCCTGTCCTCTCCTCTCTCCATTGGCTCCCCATTAGTTTTAGGATTGAATTTAAAATTTTACTTTTGGTTTTTAAGGCACTAAATGGTCTGGCCCCTACCTACATCTCTGACATGCTGCCCCCTGACATCAGATCTGCTCCTACAATCACTACTTTTAAATCCAGACTTAAAACTCATTTCTACATATTGGCCTTTGCTCCCTAGTTTCATCTTTTTTTTCTTTTTTCCCCCTTATTTTTATTTACTTATTTTTCTTTATCCATGTAATTTTATCTTATTCACTGTGTGAATGCCTTTTGTATCTTATGTGTTTTATTCTTACTGCTGACTTTGTCTTTCTAACTTTGTCTTACTGCTGACTTTGTCTTGTTTTTAATCAAATTCTTAGTATTGCTTAATTTTAGTATTTTAGTCTGACACTGTACAGCACTTTGGTCAGTTCCTGCTGTTTAAATGTGCTTTATAAATTAAACTTACTTACTTACTTACTCATGCAAACATGATCTATATACATGTACTGTATATTCAGTCTGCAAGGGGCACATACTGAATAGTGTTTTTCATGATAAGTATTGGACATACTACTATCACCATTAGGACGTACTAAACTTAAGCTCAGTCAGCTTCACTTATTTGTCTATCTGTCAGTCAATTCATTTCCTTGAATCGCATCTTTCTTTCAGTTTATCCATATATCTCTCAGCCCAACACTTACTGTACACACACGATCAGTATACTGTAGTACATTTGTTCTGCAATGGGCACGTACCGAATTGTGTGTTGTATTTTTGTATGCTAAGCAGAGGCGATTCTAGGGTAAGTTGGGCCCCCAAGTGGAAATTGAAAAGAATGTCACTACTGTAGTTTTAGTTTAAAGTCTTAGCTGTTCCACCAGCTATACTAGGCTTGGGGGGCCCAAGCAGTTGCCTGCCTAGCCTGGTGACAAGAGGCTCCAGATGCTAAGTATTGGACATCCAATAACTATCACCACTATCACCACCTATGTATAGGACATACTAAACTTTCCTGTCTGTCTATCTGTTAGTCAATTTATTACCTTCAATCCATCGTTCTTTCAGATTATTCGTATATGTCTCTCAGCCTACCCGTTTAACTCTCTGGCTATCTAATGATGTTCCTCACTGTATGCTTATCCATCTTTTCTCTAACTGGTTGTCTGTTCTCTATATGTATTTGTCCCTTCTTTCACCCCCATGCTGAGAGCAGTATTTCCCCAATTCACTTAAAAAGGCCCCCACAATGGACTCAGTGTCTGATAAGAATATTATCCATTTCTTCTAATTCCCCCTCTGCATCACACAGTCCTTCAGTGCTAAGTGTAGCTGTCATCTTTGACAATAGAGATAATCCCTTTAAGATCATTTGAAGGAGCAGCATAATGGCTGAGGAGTAATGCCACATGGCATTCTGGTCTATACGAAAATCAATTGATATAAAAATGATTGTAGATATTTGTGTGCATGCAGGTAAGCGTATACATACATAGCCTGTTGGGTATAAATGTGGGTCGTCATTATTGCTGAATGTAAAAATCCTAGTATATTTATTTTAAAACTGTATATGATGCCAGGATGAAATTATGCACTTCTTAAAGATAGGCAGTACAGTATAAACGCCATACATCTAAGAATCTCCTTTAGAACCAGTCCCATGTTTGACTGCTGTTGATGACAAAGCCCATACATTGTCTAATTGTCTACAATATGTGTACTCTTACAAAGTTTCAATATGCCACATTTTCAATCCTTGGACCATCTTCACTAGAGTGGTAAGCCATTTCATGTTTTTAAATGGCTGTTTATAATATTCTAGTTTCTAACATACATTCCAATGATGTGTTATTTATGGCTAGCTCATTGTGGCTCATGCTCACTTCCACTTGTTTAGTGTACAGTAATCAGCGACTTCCACTCTTACAAAGCTCATTTTTCCTCCTTTGACTATATCAATGAAGTGTTGAGTCATTCAAGCTTTTTAAGTAAGCTTGTTGTCAATATATAATTTTGCTTATTCTGTCATGAGCACTCTCTCCCCGGGGTAACAACCTTAATTGCAGTCAATTCTCTGCCACTCTGCTCACTCTCTCCCTACTCTGCCTAACGAGCTCCACCTGGCTCCGCCCTGCTCTGCTCTGCTACCTGGCCAGCTGCGCTGCATTTCCCACTCGCCTTCCTCACCTTGCCCCACTCTGCTCTAATTACTCTGCCAGCTGCACTGCATTTCTCCACTAACCTCTCCCAGTATATATAGCCCTGTTTTTCAGCCAAGCCCTGTCAGATCGTCTTCAAACCCGGACCAGTAACCTGCCTGTCTACGCTCTGACTCCTGTCTGATTCCGATCCTCTTGACTGCCTCCCTGTTCTACTGCCCTGACTATCCCGACCTGCCTTCTGGACCTCGACTACTCTCTGATCTTCAGCCCCTCCGGTAACTCGATTCTGCCTTCTGTCTCTCACCACGATTATTGCCTAGCCCTGGTCTGTACTTCTGCCTGCCATTCATATTGCTTTTGTGTGTGTGTTCCCCCAGTTCTCCGACCACCAGATGAGCGAGCCCAGACGCTTCACCACCCTCAGCCCGACACGCCGCTCGATCACTGGGACACACACACACTAGGCACTTTGGACTGGAAACCCCCGGACACTTGGTGACCCCCGGAGCCCCAGGTAACCCACAGGACCCTGAAAAACCCCAGAGCCCCAAGCACCCCTGGAACCCCTGACACCCCTGGCACTCCTAGCACCCCTGGAACCGGCACCTCCAAAGACCTCAAGATTCACTCACTCCTCTTCCCCCCTGAACCCTTCAATAAACAACTCTGAATTTGAACTTGCGCTCTTGGGTCGTCTTCTGTCCGTGACATATTCTTGTCAATGGATTGGTATGGGAGATTGATTACTTATTATACTGTGGATTTTGTCTTCTTCCCCTTGCAATAGTAGGAAAATGGGCCTCATTGGCATCCCTCACTCTTCCTGTATTTCCTCTGGTCGAAATCATTGGCCAAATTAAAAGTTGGTGACTTTAAAAAAAACTCCAAGATGTGTTAGAGATTTTCTCCATGAATACTTTCTCCAAGAATACTGTTTGTGTCACTCACAGACTCCAGAATGAATGCGTTAGTTTGTTCATCTGTTAGTAATATAGGACATTCAGGTTCACGTTCGCTCAAAATATGAATGCGTTCAGGTACAACACTGCATGCTGGCATGCATATACCTCTGTCTCGCATACACGCGCACGCACACGCACTGGCAGACATTTTCCCTTCATACTCAGTGCGCAAGACGTGAACAAATTCTACCAGTGGATGTTGTGAAACCTGAAAAAGTGTCCCTGTGAAAAAATATGCCATTATTCATCTATTTGGCTAGTGGTTCTACCCTCACCATCCTCTCCATCCATGGGGGAAGCAGGCAGACACTGGGTGCATTCTAATATGCGGACTCCTGTCCTCCCTTGGTCCCTTGCATACTTGCGGCCTCGCAATGACGTCACTGACAACAGAAGTGTATTTCATTATCTCGCAAAAGCGTAATTCTAATGTTGTTTTATCATTTGCAATCGGTATATGGTGAATGAAGAATAGGCTGACTGCGGGGAAACTTTATTGTTTCATCCATGGAGGCGGGGCGTCAGTTAAACGCAAGGCCACAAGCACAGGTTGAGGACGGGAGTCCGCATATTGGAATCCACCCACTGTTACCAACTCATTTCAGGACCAAGGACAGCTACCAAGACAAGCTCAGATGCTCTTTGTGAAGTGAAGTGAAAGCCCAACTGGGAACTCCAACTGCCATTGTCATTGTGACACAGCACTCCACAGCACACAAGTGAACACTGCACACAACAAAATTACATTCATGCCTTACCCGGGCAAGGGGGCAGCTCCCAATAGCACCTGAAAGGGAGCAGTGCAGTGGGATGGTACCATGCTCAGGGTACCTCAGTCATGGAGGAGGATGGGGGAAGAGCACTGGTTAATTGTTCCCTCCACCAACCTGGTGGGTCGGGAGTCGAACCAGCAACCTTTGGGCTACAAGTCTGACACCCTAACCGCTTACCCATGACTGCACCTATATTTGTATAGCTTCAGTATAGTCAGTGGCTGCATCCTAAAGTCCCTTCTGTCTTCCTATGTAGAAGGCAAAACTTAAGTAAGCGACTATGTAGTATGTCGTCCGCATACCCTAGTAGGCTTTCAAACAGGAGACGAGCGGTACAAGGATGACTTTCTATGTTCGGTCATATTTGCAGTAGGAAAACGATGGTTACCTTGCTATCCCAGACTTAGGCAGGAGGTCAAAAACTGAACGGCCTTTGGTCATTAATACCATCAGGGCCAATCCTGTTCAAAGGTTATGTAAATGACGGGGCTTTAGTAAGTCACAATTGTGTTTACTATTGGCTGGCTTTCTACATATAAACTACTGGTGAGAACGCCAAGTGATAGCTACTGGTAAGGAGACAGTTCCTGAAGTGGTGATTGGTCAGGCAGAGTGATGAAGGTCTAAGGTCCGAAAGCTGGCAAGTCAAGTAAACCTTGCACAAGAAACACCTAAAGTGGGCGGATTGTCCCCTTTTTGTAAGAAGACCGTTCCCACCACAGGATTCGAATGTAGCCAGTGCGTCTTTATTCTTGGGGAAAGTAAACAGACTGTTTAACCCATGGTAACACACCCGTTGCACCATTGAGCAGTCACATGGGTTAGCTAGTGTGAACTTAAGAGGTGTTATTTCAATACTTAGAGAGTGAGAACAACACTTAATGTTAAATTTGACTCTCTCAGTATTGAATTAACACTGATGCTTAATAATGTTGGTTCAGCCAAACCCGATGTGTTTATCCTGCAATGCCTCATGATACTGTAGTTTAGTTCTTAATCCTCCAACGTTGCATGATGGGATAGGACAGACTTCCTGCAGTTTGACTGCAGACCACACACACACACACACACACACACACACACACACACACACACACACACACACACACACACACACACACACACACACACACACACACACACACACACACACACACACACACACACACACACACCTGCCGGTTTTGGTGCAGATGGCACAGCCAGTGTGGTTTCAGATTAGCTGCACTCTTCTTCCTGTACTGCTACAAGCATTCTTCTTCATGAGGCACGCACGCACGCACGCACGCACGCACGCACGCACGCACGCACGCACGCACGCACACACACACACACACACAGAGACACACACACAGACACACACACACACAAATACATGCTTGCACTAAACCACAGACACCCACGCATCTACACACATACAGTTATTGCACACACACACACACACACACACACACACACACACACACACACACACACACACACACACACACACACACACACACACACACACAGTCTTATTGTCCGGTGTGTCTGAGGGTGACCCACCTGTGAGTCCATCTGTTGCTGCTGTTCTCTCCTCTCACCTGCAGCCTTTTACTGCCCACCTCTTTAGCTGCAGACACCACTGATGCCAGGACACACACACACACACACACACACACACACACACACACACACACACACACACACACACACACACACACACACACACACACACACACACACACACACACACACACACACACAGCCATATACATACTGTACACATGCAAACCCATACATTCAGACACCTACACATAAATGCAAAAGGCACATTCAAGAAGACGCTAGCACACACATTCAAATGTAACGGAGGCCGACTAGAAGAGTGTGGCGTGGAGCGTTAGTAAACCTCCCTCCCGAAGCCTCAATACAGTGTGGTAGAGTTGGGCTATCGGACCGGCCCTTAAGCTCAGCAAGCTCATACTGTGACTCCCATTGCCGAACCGATGCATTTGACGAGGTGGCAGGTTCGCGCCCCAAGGGGGACGAACTGTCGAGGAACATCTCCGTCACAGTGGTGCCGTTGACATGGGATGGGAGTGAGGTTTAGGGAGGAGAGTGTAATGGAGGCTAACTAGCAGAATATGGCGTGGAATATTAGCAAACCTCCCTCCCAAAGCCTCAATACAGTATGGTGGCGTTGGGCTATCGGACCGGCCCTTAAGATCAACACGCTCGACTCCCATTGCTCCCGATGTAGTTGACGAGGTGGCAGGTTCGCTCCCCGAGAGGAACAAACTGTGCAGGAACACAAACACACGCACAAAGATATTCTCACATCTGAAAGATGGTCTGAGCTGAAAGAAAGTTTGGGATCCACTGCTATGAAAATCAATTCAATGTGCTTCAATTTTGTATATCTTTTTTCTATTTCTTCCTTTTATCCAATGCTTTACGAGTGCAGATGGGCACAGAAGACTTGTCAATCTTTTCACCTAACCCAATCTAACAAATGTATAGCAAGTGTTGGTTACTAAATGGCTTCTAGCATACAGTACAGCACATCAATCTAAACCCGGTTCTCACCAGCCAGACTAGTCTTCCCCACTGGTTGTGCTGGTCATGTGAATACAGTAGATGTGTGTGTCTGCTGCCTGCTGTGTGTTACATCAGCCACACACACTCAACCATTTCTCCTGGGAGTGCTGTGCCATTT